>NC_138376.1:27264645-27287737 GCF_054177405.1 Leptonychotes weddellii | reverse complement strand
GGGGACAGCAGCCGCCGGGCGAGGAGGGTAAGCCGACAACTTCCTGCTTCCGGGCGCGCAACCCGGAAGCAACTCCCACGCCACAGGCGAGGCCGCGCGCCCTAGGGTAGCTCCTTCTTCACGCCCCGCGCTTCCGTCAGAAACAGAACCCGTGACGTTGCCGCGTGCGCCGGCGCGCGAGCAACTCCCGCGAGATCTGGAGAGCACGGGTTCTTGCTCCCCCTGGCGTCAGGTTTTTCCTGTTCGGTACATTTCAGTCCATGCGAGGGTCTGTCCTCTGGCTGCACTTAAGGCGGGCTTCGCAGCTGGGCTGATCCATGCAACAAGCTTTTATTGAGCCCCCTACTACGTGGCGGGCAGCGTGTTAGGCATTAAGGGATGGGAGGGGGAGGGATAGGTAATGGAGGGCTTGCCCTTAAAGCCTCCGGGGGCTCGTCTAAAAGTAAGACAAGCAATCACTCAAATGAACACACAGCTCACTCATGAATATTTATTGAAGCTTACTCTGCCAGACATTACCAATATCTTTATATTCGTGAAACCAATTCAACCCTATCATATAAATAGTTCCTATACGGGCCAAGGGCAGGCCACCCCAAGATGGGGCACTTTGGCATGATGATTATCTTGAACTAAAAGCCATCAAAACCCAGCAGTTTTAGGAAAAGCTCTCTACCTCCCCCTCAACTGCCTGCCTGTACCAGGAAGAGAGCTATTAACACAGATTCCTCTTTACCTAAGAAACTTACAGGGCAATTTTTGTTTTTCAAACATCTCACCTTCCTGCTAATAGAAGGGAGCCTTTCTCTTCTTTGTATCCCCAGACCCTTGCCCCTGTCCTCAGCTCAGGTTGTCTCATATAAGCCTCATGTTGGCTGTGTTTGGAATTGTGTGTGTGTGTGTATTCCCTGCATATATGAAACTAAATTTGATTTTCTCCTCTTAATCTGCTGCAGGTCAATTTGATTCTTTGTCCAGCTGGAAGAACCTTGAAGTGCAGAGGAAATTCTTCCTCCCTGATGCCCCACATTTATCCTCATACCAACCAAGCTGAGGTTTATGGAAAGGTTAACTTGCTCAAGATTACACAAGAGTGGTGCAGTCACAATTTGAACCCCAGCTCCTTATCTTGCCCTGTCTTTAGTGCCAAGATCCTAAATGCTTTCTATTAGAGATCTGCCATCAAAATATACGGGGTTCAGACTAATAAAGCTAACTACAAAGGCAGTGTGATACTGATGCAGGGATAAGCAAACTAATTAAGCAGAATAGAGAGACCAAAATGAGAACCACACATATATAGACACTTGCTTTATGACAGGGAGGTACAACAGAGGAGTGAGGAAAGGATAATGCTTCCAATAAATAGTTCTGATAGATAAATAAATAAATAAATAAATAAATAAATAAATAGTTTTTGGTCGGTTGTATATCCATATAGGAAAAAATGAAACTTGACTCCAATCTCACACCATACACCAAAATAAATTCTATGTGTATTATAGCTCTACATGAGAAAAACAAAACCATAAAACTTTAGAGCAGCTCTGTCCAATACCATGGCCATGCAAGTGACTGTTGAGTACTTAAATGTGGCTAGTCAGAATTGAGATGTTCTATAAGAGATAAGATACAGTGGACCACATTAAAATTAGAAACCACCTCTGATCACTAAAAGACACAATTAAGAGAACCAAAAAGACAACCTATAGAATGAAAGAAACCAACAAAGAGCTTGTGTCTAGGATACATAAAGAACTCTACCAATAAGAAAAAGACACCTGGACAGCCAAATAGAAGAATGAGCAGAAGATTTGAACACAAAAAGATAATACCACAAAAGAGGATACCTAAATGGCAAATACACATGTAAAAAAGTGTTCAACTTCACTAATCATTAGTTGTTAGGGAAATGACTATGAGATCTTGCTTCAATGGAAAAGACTAGCAACACTAAGTAAGTGTTGATGAGGAAGTAGAGCAACAGCAACTCACACACTGCTGGTGGGGATGTAAATTGCTACAGCAATTTAGGAAAACAGTCTGGTTAGCTATTAAATTATAATATACATATAACCTATGGCCCAGCAATTCTACTTCTATGCATATACTCCAAAAAATTCACATACAGTGCACCAAGATACATACAAAAGTATTCATAGCAGCACTATTTGTCATAGACACAATCTGGAAACATTCCAAATGCCCATTAAGAATAGAATGTATAGGGGCACGTGAGTGGCTCAGTCAGTTGAGTATCCGACTCTTGATCTCAGCTCAGGTCTTGATCTCAGGGTCATGAGTTCAGGCCCTGCATTGGGCTCCATGCTGGACATGGAGCCTACTTAAAAAAAAAAAGAAAGAAAGAAAAAGAAAAGAAAGGTTAGAATGTATAAGACATGTAGTATATTCATGCAACAGAATGCTACACAGCCACTGCATATAACAACATGGATATATCTTGCAAACATAATGTTAAGCAAAAGAAGCCAGACACACAAAAAATACTTCATGACTTCATTTATGTAAATTTCAAAAACAGAGAAAAACAATCTATGGATTTAGAAGTCATAAAGCGGTTACCTTTGTGGGGGAAGGGGTACTGATTGGTAGGGGGAGCTTCTCTGGAGTTGGAAACATTTCTTGATTTAGTGGTGGGTTTACTTCATAATAATTAATTGAACTGTTACACATAGGATCTGTCCACTTTTCTGAATGTATTCAGAATTTAAATTTTTACTTAAAAAAAGTACTCTGGGGGTGCCTGGGTGGCTCAGTCGGTTAAGCGTCTGCCCTCAGCTCAGGTCATGATCTCAGGGTCCTGGGATGGAGCCCCACATCAGGCTCCTTGCTCAGCAGGGAGTCTGCATCTCCCACTCCCTTCCTGCGGAGCAGGGAGCCTGATGCGGGGCTCGATCCCAGGACACTGGGATCATGACCTGAGCCGAAGGCAGACACTTAACGACTGAGCCACTCAGGCACCCCTCAAATAAATAAAATCTTAAAAAAAAAAAAAGTACTCCGGGGAGTCCACAGGCCCTAGAAAGCCCATTTCTTCCTGGCCTCTCCTGCCAGTCTCCATACCACAGCCTGAGTGACACTTCCAACGTACAAAATCTAATTTTGTCACTTCATATGTCCCTATTTTTCTTTTTCTTTTTAAAAGATTTTATTTATTTATTTGACTGAGAGAGGGAACACAAACAGGGGGAGTGGGAGAGGGAGAAACAGGTTTGCCGCCGAGCAGGGAGCCCGATGCGGGGCTCAATCCCAGGACCCTGAGATCATGACCTGAGCTGAAGGCAGCTGCTCAACAACTGAGCCACCCAGGCGCCCCTCACATGTCCCTATTGCCCTCAGAATCAAGTTCTAAGATCCTCTGTGATTCTCTCACACTCAGCTCCAGGATGGCCCAAGAAACACTCTCTGGCTTCCCAAGCTCTCTATAATGTTCCAGATCTACAAAGAGGAGAAATCTCTCCTGGCTTCTGGCTAACCACCATTTTCCAGATCTCAGCTCAGGTTATCACTCCCAGGGAAATTTCTGACTACCCAAAACCAGCTCTGGAACAACAAACAGAAGTCAGGAAGTACCATGTGCTTCTTTATTACAACTCTCATTCCACTCTCTTGTAGCTGTATTTGTCTGTCTCTTGTAGGATGTGAGTTGCTTTGAGGCCTGGCACAATGTCTGTGACCTGTCTTTATTTTCCTCAATGCCTAGTGGCTGGTAGGTGCTCCAGGAAAAGATTTAGGGAGAAAGTGATCTTGGAAGTGGCTGTAAGGATTCAGACATCGGAGACTGAGAATGGACATTTCAGGCATAAGACATGGGAATAAGAAGATTCAGAGGAGGGAAGATATGAGCACATTTGGAGAACCTAGAATGTTAATCTGAGTGAGGCCAAAGCTACTTATGGAAGAAGAAACAATGTTTAAAGATTAGTTTGGCATAGGCAGGAAGAACTTGAATGCTAAGACTTTGATCTGAGGGCAGTGGGGAGCCACTGAAGGTTTTTGAGCAGGGTTGTGACATGATCAGAGTTCTATTATGGCCATATAAATCTGGTGGGATGGACAAAGGCTAGATTGGAAGAAGAAAAATTAACTTTGGAAAGTTCAAGGGAAAAACAACTTTGATGGTCTAGGTAAAAGGAATGGAAGAACAAGAATCAAGTCAAGGAAGATTTCCCAGGTAATAACAAATCAGAAAGGCTGCAAGGTAATAGAAAGTCTCAGGAGAGGAAGGCAGGGAAAAGGCTTGGATTTCAGCCCATATTAAATCCTGATGGGCCTTGGAGCTGATCATTTCCTCCTGTTGGTCACTCGGAGCCCTCCGCTCTAAAACCAGGCCGATGGGAGACAGGGAAGAGACCATGAGTGTGAAAGTGCTTGGAAATCTGTAATGTGTGTGGGATTGTAGCTGAGAGAGGGTGAGGAGTCAAAGATGTGTCTGGTGACTAGGACCACAGTGACTGGGGGCATAGGAGGAGTAACTGTTTGGGGGAGAGGATAGGGAGGGAAATGATGGGTGAACATACTCATTTCTTTAGTCTTGGCTTCTATTTAGAAAAACCCTTGAGAAGGTTTCCAGGGACTAGCACTCTGTACCACAGAATGGCTTGTTTGTGGGCTGGTGCCTTAGCCCTGCCCCAGCCACTGGAGGCTCCCCCTGTCCATGTTCTGGTCTGAAACAGGCACTGGGGGGAATGCTGAACTGAACTAGGACATGGTCCCAAACATGGGCTTTTAAAAATCTACTTGGAGGGGAGAGACTAAGTGACAACAATGAAAGGTGGCACAGGATTAAAAACCAAGAAGGGAGAAAGTCTACTTAGAGATAGGAAGAATAGAGAGGTTTCCTAAAGGAGTTGGGACAAAGGCTCGGGTGAGGTTTGGGAAGTATTGCAAAGAAAGGAACGGCCTGAGCAAAGGCCTCGAAGTGGGAATGCTCATGGCACATTTAAGACATGGATGAAATAGCAGGAAATCAGGCTAGGGAAGTCACTGAGGGGCCAATGACCAAGGGCCTTCAAGCCTAGGCCAAATGTTTGGGACTTTATTTTAATAGGCAAAGGGAAACCATTTAACATTTTGTGGCAAAGAAGTGACATACTATATCTCGGGAGGAAAGCTTTGGCTGCTGCTGCTGTGTGTGTAGGATGGGTTAGTGGGGAAAAGCCAAAAGGTAGGGAACCCTACAAGGGGGCTTCTAAAATAATCCTGATGTTAAAGGTCTGAAACAGCAGTGGGAAGAGGAAGGAAGGGATACAATTTGGGTTATCTTGGGAAAAAAGAATTGACAGGTCTTGATGATGTATCACTTATATGGAGCAGAGAGAAAGAGGATGATCTTCAGTTCTCTAGCCCAAAAAATGATGTTTCTGTAAAAGTTTATAATTTTGTTTTTAATAAAGAACACTTATTCAGAAGACACATTAAGCTTAACAGAATAGATGAAGTAAATATAAGCTACTCTGAGTAATTTAATGTGGACTATTAGTTATAACTCAGAAAAGAAATCTTTGTCAATTCTTCCCTGTAGTCACCCAATGTTCTCTTGGGGACAAAAAGGCTAACAAATACTGACTCTCTTGAGGAAGGATTTTGGAATGAGACAGCAAGACACTGACTTATTCTTGTGTAAAATCCCAATGCATCCTCACTGTGCCCTAAGCCTCCCAAAATATACAGTAAGGAACTACATAAGGTCCAGAGAAAGGCAACTCAAATAACAAAGGACAGAATGGACCAATGATAATCCCACTTTCCTGTCCAGCTCAAGGGTCACAAAGAGGACATGAACACGAGACTGCAGAAGGTGTAAGATTTATTATAGCTTACATTACACAGCACTCGTCAGTTTAAAATGTCAATTTTCTGCCCATTAGTCATTCAACAAACCTGAACACCCTATTCTCAGTACTCTGCGAGAAGGGCACAGAGATGGAGGAGGCCCAGCTTGCTCACTGTCTAATTTGATCTTTATAACATTGTATACCCTTATTCCTACCTGACAACTAAGGGAACTAGGGCTGAACTGTGGTTAAACATGGAGGCTCACGGCTGGGGTACTTTGAGCAAGTTACTTAAGCTTTGTAACGTTCAGTTTCCTTAAAGGAAAAAGGGAATAGTAATATCTACCTCGTGAGGTTTTGAAGATTAAGTGTTGTCAAAAGGTCAGAAATAGCAGAAGTAAAACCACTGCATGACCGAAACAGTAATTAGCAAAAGTTAATCATGTACAAAAAATAGTTTGCAAACTGGAACCACTCAAACTGAACGTGGGATGAGAGGTTCAGAGGTATATTGCCATGGAGCAGTTCATATTGTGAGGAGGCAGTGGCTTTTTACTCTTCAGATCAGTTAGATTATTAGAGTTTTCCTAGTGATAGGGATGGGTCACAAGTAGTTACTTCACATCCATTTTGAGAACACTTTAAGTTTCCTTTTTGATTTTCAGAGGCATTAACAAGAAGTGGCCCAAATTAAGTTTTGCTTATTTTACAGAACAAGCTGAATTAAGATTTGCTTATAGGACTAAACTGGTTTGCTTGCTCAGGAAATTTTCAAGTCTGGTCTCCATTTGTGTTTGATTTTAACAGTGTGAAAGTACATAATAGTGCTTAACTCGATGCCTGATATAAATTAAGAATTCATTTAGCCATTGTTATTAACCACTGTGCAAAGCATCTATAATATATGATTACTTACCCCATTTCCTTCTCGTCCTCCCTCTAAACTTCGCAGGGACTCTGCGTCTCTTTAGCCCTGAGCAAACCCTCCTAACAACCTTCTATCCCATCTATCCCAGCCAGTCACTCTGAGCCCTGCTTTAGCCCTCATCTCTTTGATCTTCATTCTCCTTTAGCTCTCTTTCCTTCTCATTTTCTTCCTGGCCCTTCTCCTTCCTCTCTCCCAGACTCTTTGTGGAGTCTGGAGGCTCGGGTTTGCTCTATGACTATGGACAAATGAACAAGTCATTTCACTGCTGGGTCTCAGTTTTCACAACTGAACAGTGGGAACAATAATATCTACTTTACAGGGTTGCTTTGTGGAGTAGATAAGAATAAAGTGTAGTGCTACGTAAATTGTACAGGGCCTTACAAAGGTCAGAGACTGGCAACTCATTTCCATTCCCTTTCAGGTCCTTGCCCTTTTGTGGAACTAGGAAATTATCCCAACTGAAAGTTAGGATATTAACTCCAATCGGAGTGCAGATTTGCTGGTTGTTTCCACCTTCCACGCCTAAGCGAACCAATCAGAGCGTCCGGAGAGTGTCGCGGTCTCTTCACCTGGAGACCACCTCTACAATGGAGCTTGCACTTTTCTCCGTCCTTGCAGCCAGCTTGTTCTCGCCTCGCGTCCCGGTTTCTCGGCCTTGGAAGGGAGATTCTTCTTCTTCCTCGTCTCTGCCCCCCAAGATCTTGGCATCGCAAAGGTTGAACGACGAAGACCGGAAGTGTGCGCAGCACCGGAGGGTCCCCACGAACCGACACCGGAAGGAGCTTTGCTGCCGCATTCGGTCGGCTGCGCTATGGCGGCGATCCCCCCAGACTCCTGGCAGCCGCCCAACGTATACTTGGAGACCAGGTGAGAGGGGTCGGGCCTCTAGGGCTGGGCTGGCGGAGGCGACGCGGAGCCCGGGCTTTGCCGCGGGGCTGGGTTCCCGGTGCGCTCCCCCGGGAGCACGGCCTCCTCGTGGGGAAGCGTGCAGCGGCGGCCTTGCGGGCCGCCTGGGGGCTGAATGGGGACCGCCTCCGTCCGCGTCCGCGCTCCGCACCGGCTCGCCTTGAAACCTCAGCGACAGCTGCCCAGTTGCCCTCCTCGCACCCCGTGGTTCATTCATCTATTCGTTCGACAAGCATGTGTTGATTCTACAAGCAGGCGACGTCGGGTCTGGAATCAGGATAGAGGTGCATAAGACACACTGCCTTGCATTTAGGACCCTGCAGTGTAGTGAAAGGGGCAGGTCTGTAACTACTAAAGTTGTAAGTAGTTAGTTGTATAAACAAATTACTAGGAAGGCACCGGAAGAACCGCATTTCCCCACCATCAAAGAGCGGTATCATTGAGCACCAATCAGCTAGTGCCATGCGCCTGACATACAGCATCTCATTTAGTTTAAGCCACTTAGCAACTCAAATCATGTAGGTGTTATTCCACTTTCTCTCCCATTTTAGCAGGGGAAATGACAGAATTTACGAATTAAATGATTTGACCAAACCCATATATCTAGTAAGGGACGTTTAAATTGCCTCTTGTTTTTTGTTATGACAAATACTGGGATAAATACCCTTACACATACTGTATCCTTAGGCACATTTGTAAGTTTTGCTATAGAACACTTTAAAGTTGAAATTGTTGTCAACAGGTGTGCAGATTTCACAATTGTATAGGTATTTCCTGACTGCCATTCCAAAAATATTCCCTGTATTTAAAAAATATGCACCAGAATATAAGCTCCATAAGGGGAAAAGCACCTAGAACCGTGCCTTGCACAGAGTAGGTGTTAATCCCTGTTGAAAGTTAGTAGTGTGAAGGATGAATTGCTGGTAGAAAGGCTTTTAGAAAGCTATGTTCTAGCACATATGAGATATATATATATATATATATTTATTTATTTATAGAATGCTTACACTGTACTTGGCACTGGGTATCCAGGCTATACAGAGTTGCCTCAATTTTCATATTCTTGGAGCTTAAAATCTAGGTGAGTGATGGAGTGGAGGGGAAGGCACCTGTCTGTATTTTACTTTTTCCTTTTCCTTAGCTGTATTTCAGGGGGAAAAGTGCTCATCCCATTTGGTAGTATAGAGATTTGAAGTAATCAGGTTTTGCATTTGTTGTGCCCCTCCTAAATACACACAAAGTGTACTTTTTTTTTTCCCATTAAAATTTTTACAAATAGGTAATATATTTACAAGGTTCAAAAATACAAAAGTTTAAAAAAAGATACTCATTGAAAGCCTTCCTGCTTCCCATTTACCCAGTTTCTACCCCCACCCAGAAACTCAGGCATGTATAAATAAGTACAGATTCCTGATATGTTAATGTCCTCCTTTAAAAAAATATCAAATTAACTGCAATTTTTTTCCTAATTTAAGGGTTGGTTATATGGGTCTCCCACGATCGGTGATTTTTTTTTTTTTTTTAATATATAAAGCTCATTCGAATTTTTAGTCGTCCACAATTATTTTGTTTAAAAGAAGTACCAGAAGCTCCTGTGTGTTTTACTCAAAGAAGGTATCTGTGTTTATGTTATTTACATTGTGATGTTTTCCTTGGCCGAGCATGAAATCTGATGTGTATTACAATTTCATGACTTAATGTAAGCTTGAAAATAAAGAGTGCTGGATCAATCCCATAATATTCCTGCTGCTGCGACCTTGTTCTTGACTGGAGCTCTACTGTCCTCTCCCCCTGCAGCATGGGGATCATTGTGCTGGAGTTATACTGGAAGCATGCTCCGAAGACCTGTAAAAATTTTGCTGAGTTGGCACGTCGAGGTTACTACAATGGCACCAAATTCCACAGGATCATCAAAGACTTCATGATCCAGGGAGGTGACCCAACAGGGACAGGTATAGTTAAGCCGACCTTGGCTGAATTCAGCAAAATAGGGAAGGCTGACAGAGGAACATGTGTAGAGGGGAAAAATCAAGAATTTGGTTTTCGTTTTGGACACATTCCATTTGAAATACTTGTCAGATCTTCAATTAGAGGTGTTGAATAAGTAAAGGGATACGAGTGTGGAGTTCATGGAAAGGTCTGGGATGGAGGTACAAATTTGGGAGTTACTGTCATTTAGCTGGGATTTATTAGTGAAATCGGCAGATGCTAACGTTAGTTTCAAAACCCCTTGCTTCTTGGTCTGCATCTTCTGATTCCTGCTCCTGCTTTTTTGCCTTTAAATTAAGTTTGATATCCTCTGTGGCTGTCTTTTTTCTTAGTCCTCTTCTTCTTTGTCATTCTCAGTTCTCTGTTTATCCTTTATGACCAGAGGCATTCAATTTCTTTAATGTGTGTGGACACATGTAAAAAGTACAGTATAGGGGCGCCTGGGTGGCTCAGTTGGTAGACTTGATTTCGACTCAGGTCATGATCTCCGGGTCATGAGATTGAGCCTTGTGTGAGCTGTGCGTTCTGCGTGGAGTCTGCTTGAGATTCTCTGTCTCCCTCTGCCCCTCCCCCTGCTTGAGCACTCTCTCTCTCAAAATAAATAAATAAAATCTTTTTAAAAAATACAGTATATATAAGAAACTACAAAAAAGAATGCTCATAAGTATACTTCCTAAAGATTTCTAACCACTATTAGTGATTAATTATCCCTGCAACATTCCCACTTCTTAGAAACGACTAATGTTAACTGTTGGTGGCCATTATTCTAGACATTTTTCTTTTCAGATACCTATTCAAAAGGATGGATGGATAGATGGACGAATGGATAACTAGCTAAATGGAAATAATTTTAAGAGAATAGGCTGTGTCATGCATGCTATTTTTTTAAAACAAAAAAAATTTTAATTTTATATATATAACCAAAAAATTGATTTCCTGCTATGTAAGGTGAGGCAATTAGTACTTAAATTTCTACCCATTCCTATTGTTTAGGAAAAACTCCATTTTGCCTGCCTTCTGTGTTGGGAAAAACCTAGATCTTCCCTTCTGTGTTTTCCTCCTGCATGTCACCTTTACTACTCACACAGATCACTTTGCTTCTGACCCTCCTGGTCACCAAATGTATGGAGGTTTACCCCCCACAAGCAATTCTGTGACACCAAGTGAGTGTCTTACTATTTAAGTCAGTTCCAACATCATCTAACTAGAGATAGCATCAGATCCCACAGGTTAAGGCCCAGTCCCACAAGATTGCCCCTTGCCCCACTTCAGTCCCAAGCCTAGGTTATCAGATGTTCCAATAACCCCCCCCTTAATTTGCCAGAGCAGCTCACAGAACTCGTGGAAACCGTTTACCAGTTTACTAAGGGATATGGTAAAGGATACAGATGAACAATCAGATGAGGAGATGAATAAGGTAAGGTTTGTGAGGGTCCTGAGGGCAGGAGCTTCTGTCCCTGTGGATTTGGGTGCATCATCTTCCTGGAAGGGATGTGTTTGCCCACCTGGAAGCTCTCTGAACCTTGTACTCTTGGGATTTTGAGCAGGCTTCTTCATGTAGGCATGATCAATCATTACCTCCATTTCCAGCTCCTCTCCTCTCTCTGGAGAAGCAGGGGTGGGGAATGGGGGACCTGGTGGGGACTGAAAATTCCAAGCTTTTAATCATGGCTTGGTCTTTCTGGTGACCAGTCCTCATCCAGGAGCCATTCAGGACCCCACCTGTCTCCTTAAAACAAAAGATGCTCCTAGTGTTCTTATCACTTAGGAATTTAAAAAGGTTTTAGAAGCCCTGTTTCAAGGACAGGTCAAAGACCAAATATTAGGGGCGCCTGGGTGGCTCAGTTGGTTAAGTGTCTGCCTTCGGCTCAGCTCATGATCCCAGGGTCCTGGAATCGAGCCCCGCATTGGTCTCCCTGCTCAGCGGGGAGCCTGCTTCTCCCTCTCCCATTCCCCCTGCTTGTGTTCCCTCTCTCGCTGTCTCTCTCTCTCTGTCAAGTAAATAAATAAAATCTTAAAAAAAAAAAAAAAAGACCAAATATTAGAACAACAGATTCTCCTAGTGTTCTTATCACTTAGGAAATTACAAGAGTTTTAGGAGCTCTGTACCGTGAGTACCGTGAACCAGGGATAGGTATATAGATATATGTAGATATATCCATATATCCATGTATCTTCTATTACCTCACACCTATACTCCCTCCCTCACTCTCAGTTTTTGTCATTAGTTTAATTTTTCCTTGCAGGGTACATTTTCTACTCTGTGTTTGATTCCCTCAGCTACAGTATGGGTTCTGCATTTCGGAGGGTTCAGTGCCCACCACTAGACTTTTCTGTTCCCAAGTGTTGGAGGGCAGACTTTCCTATTGAATGGTTTGTATTGCAAGGGCTAGGGGGTGTTTTATTTTGTAACTCAATCATGTTTGAGAATTTGAAAAAGACCATGATTGGGTCTACTGTTCTTGGGCCACACTCGTCCCCTCAGATCGGTTTAGCCAGTTCTGCTCTGTTGCCTTCTGGTTTTAAGCGTGGCTTTGGGAAATACTGAGGCCAGATTTACTCCTTCCTTCAGCTCAGGGGAAAATGTTTTGATTTGTATTTTTGAATATTTTCTCTGTTACTTGCTCTGATTTTCTATTTCAGGAAACTAGTTATTCTCTTGTTTCATGACCTCTGCCTTCCATATCTATTACATTTCTTTTGAGTGTGTGAGATGATGTTTTTCTATTTTTTCCCCGCATCCACTGAGATAATGTCAGACCTTTACTCTGTGCGTTATTCAACTTTTAGTCATGTCTGTTCTGTTCTTTACTGCTCTAATTGATTCATTAGCTCCGTATTGGTGTCATGGGGCTCTCAATCTGTTTCCTTAGTCTGCAATCTTTTCACCTTATTCTGTTGATTTGTTATCTTGTCTTTGAGCTCTTGTTGTATTGGATTCTTATTTCTGTTGAAGCATCTCTAGCTTGAGACAGCTGCAGAGAAGCCCTTCTTGGACTGTGTTTTTCTCCCAGACTTGAGTTCCTGAGGTGTTGTTTTGTTTTGTTTTGTTTTGTTTTGTTTTTGTTTGTCTTACACGCTTTTTCTCCTTCCAGTTGTGGTAATATGTTTGCACAGTTCCTGTGCCATATCTTTTCATCTCACCCATGCCTACTGTCAGCACTGATGCTGTCCGTACCTTTTATTTGCTCAGATACGGTATAAGTGGATTCTCTTTGTCATTGTCCCCACCCTTGTGGGACCAGTTGTTCTCCCCAGTCCAGATGCTAGGTTGCTTTCTCTTCATTTTATCCCAGTCTGATGAGGTGGTAGGAGAGCTAATGTAGAGTGCACCTTATGGGAGGACTAGCCTCTGTTCTGTTTTCCCAGCCTCTGTTAAAGTCCTGCCCATGGGTCCCCTCCACCAGTCAGTGGTATCCCTCTCCCCCAACCCAGGAGTCCCCTGAGGATAGCTGTAGCGGAGGCAAAAGATTCTCCTACCCTTTTTCATTCATAGCTGGGTCTCTATAACAAGACAGATTGATGAGAGAAAAGAATACAAATTTGTTTGCTGTAAGTTTTTTTTTTTTTTTAAGAATTTATTTGTGAGAGAGAGAGAGAGAAAGAGCACAAGCAGGGGGGGAGGGACAGAAGGAGAGGGAGAAGCAGACTCCCTGCTGAGCAGGGAGCCCGATGCCGGGACTCAATCCCGGGACCCTGGGATCATGACCCAGGCCGAAGGCAGACACTTAATCGACTGAGCTACCCAGGCGCCCCTGTTTGCTGTAAGTTTTGATGACACCACGGCCTTGATAAAAAAAATGAAGACCTGAAGAATAGGTTATACCTGAGTGTTTTTGTGCTAGGTTTGACGAACAGTGGAAATTTGTGGGAAAATGTGATAGGACGAAGGGGGTCTGAGCTAAATGTAGTAAACTGGGGAAAACAGCAAGGCCTGTTCTTTCAGATTCCTCTGGGGGTCCTTCTGTCTTAGAGATGAGATGTTCTTTTCCTGCAGGTATAGGGACGGCCCCTCTCATGTGAGGGTCTTAGGACCTACTTCAGGGGAAGGTCAGAATGTCCTTTTTTTAAAAAAAGATTTTATTTCTTTATTTGACAGAGAGAGACACAGCGAGAGAGGGAACACAAGCAGGGGAGTGGGAGAGGGAGAAGCAGGCTTCCCACCGAGCAGGGAGCCCGATGCGGGGCTCAATCCCAGGACCCTGGGATCATGGCCCGAGCCGAAGGCAGACGCCCAACCGACTGAGCCACCCAGGCGGCCCAGAATGTCCTTCTTGTACCTGATGTTTCTCAAATTCCTTCAACTTGAAATTCAGTATGCCAGAGCACCATATTTTGGGGTAGTTTGTCCTGAACCCCATCATGGCCCAGTGCTCCCCCCCTCCTCCCAAGGTGCCAGGTGCTGGTGGCCTGCCATGTTGCTCCCAAGCGCCTCTGGTATGCACAGGCTTCTGCCATTAGGGGCTTCTCTTTAACTTTTTCAGGGTTGCTAGCCCACCCACCCTTCTATTGGCTTCTTAGAATTGGAGGGTATTTGTAAGAATTCTCTGGGTTACATTTCTTCTTTCCTGATTACTACTTTTAGAGAGTGCAGGCAGAAGAATCGCTCATTTCTTTCCTTGGTGACTCTTTTCAGAATTTTTGTAATAAGTTTGTTTCCTTTTTATTTGGTTGATGCTGGTGAATTTGGGGCTTGGAAACAAATGGAATTTTGTGTGTGTGTTTCATCGGGTATTAGGGGAGGCAGGGGCCAATCCTGCTTCACTCCACTTTTTTTAAGATTTATTTATTTTAGAGAGGGAGAGAGAGAGAGTGTTCGCGCTTGGGGTGGGGAGGGGCACAGAGAGAGGGAGAGAAGCAGACCCCATGCTGATCACAGAGCCCGTGGGGCTGGATCCCAGGATCCTGAGATCATGACGTGAGCAGAAATCAAGAGTCTTTATTAATTAATTAATTAGCGAGCGAGAGAGAGAGAAACAGCATGAGAGGGGAGAGGGTCAGAGGGAGAAGCAGGCTCCCCGCTGAGCCGGGAGCCCGATGTGGGACTCGATCCCAGGACTCTGGGATCATGACCTGAGCCGAAGGCAGTCACTTAACCAACTGAGCCACCCAGGCGCCCAGAAATCAAGAGTCTTAACTCTTAACTGACTGAGCCACCCAGGCGCCCCTTCAATCCACTTCTTTATCTGAAAGTGTCCTGTAAACACTTTGATGTACTTCTTTCCTGTCTTCTTCCTCTCTCTTGTTGTGAGATAAAATTTTAATTCATAACACTTAAGACCCTCACATGAGTAGTAAATGAGCTGATGTTTGTAAAATGGTGACTACAGGCTGACTAATAGCTGAGCTGAGAGAGTCCATGATGAGTGTACAAGAATTGGAAGTGACTCCGATCTGAGTTGCTCATGTCAGAGCTTCCCTATATTTCTATAATCGGTTTGCAATCCTTCATAATGTCACATTTCCATGAAGCAATTTTAATGAAATTGAATCACTCAGAAGATTTCCAGGTAATTGCATCCAGCCTCAAGTACAGTGAATGATTGAGCCGGCAGGTCTGTGGTAGAAGGTAGACAAGAGTTAGGCCCTCCTGGGTCACTGATGTGAACTGCTCCCTGATTAGGTAACACGTTTTTTGCCATACATGTCAGATGAGCAGCATGAGGCGTCCTGGGCTCATCAGCAAGCCAGTGTACTGTTTCTGTCCCCAGCTGTCCCTCAGTCTGGCTACTCTGCGACGGTTCTTTCCATGGTTTTTTCTTATACACCTTTGCCAGGTGTTTTCTCAATTCGAATATCTTTGACTTCCTGCTGGATTTTAAAGTATTTTACCTCTTAAATTTCTCTTCTTGTAATAACTATATGCCGGCTTTTTCCTTAGCTGTTGGAATCTCTTTTTATCTGCTTCTCCTAACTTCTTCCCTTTCTCTCCTCCCTATAAGACGTGGCATCCTGTCAAGCCTTTCCTTTTGCTCTTCATGCTCTGTACTTAACCTCTCAGTGCTCACCAGCTGGCGTGATTGCAGTGATTAATTACGTGCTAATTATGCTGTGCATCACCCTCCCTCTGACTTCACGTCTCCTCTTGGTAGCCCCAGGAACACCTGAGATTTAACGTGTTGAACAGCAAGCTCATTGTTAATTTTATTCATTTGATGAATATTTGCTAAGAGTCTGCTGGGTATCCTGTGCTATTCTAAGTCCTGTGAAGAGACTTAAGCATTAGAAGCCAAGGCATTTTCTTTTCCTTGCAGCGCTCCCTTCTCTGCCAGGAAGACAAGATAGTTCTAATAAGAAATAACTAGAGAGTAATAATATAATATGCAAGTGTACGATTACACTCTGGATCACGTATATAACAGAGATTGGAATAACTCTTGGGAGGACAGGGAAGGGCATTTTAGATTTAGGAAGAAGAAAGAGTACAGAGCAGAGGCATAAGTGACAGAGACCTGTCAAGGGTGAAAGAGAGCCCAGCACCCCACATGTCTTGTCTCACATGCTGGACCGGCTCTGTGACATAATCTAGCCACCTCTCCGTGTCCAGGACAAATGTCTATGGTGTGATTTCTAAGGTCCCTGAACTGCATGTTTAGGGGACAGTTAAGGGGACAATTGGGGACAGAGTGCACAGAGTAGTTAGAGATAGCACGGTGCCTAAGATCAGACCAGTTTATGAAGACGCCAGACAGGAGTTTAGGTTTGATCTAACATCATTCTGGAACCATTTTGGGTTCCATAGTTTCTTGAGTCTGGGATAAGAGAAATACGTGAGGAAATTTAATTCAGCGGTAGTTAGTATATGGCAAGGTCACTTAGCATGGGGTGAACAGCCCGGGTTGTAGAGCCCGGTGGGCTTGGGGTTGAATCTTAGCTTCACACAAACGCTTAATTAAATGTAGATGAGTTACGTGAGCCTTCTT
This sequence comes from Leptonychotes weddellii, assembly GCF_054177405.1. Classification (NCBI taxonomy): domain Eukaryota; kingdom Metazoa; phylum Chordata; class Mammalia; order Carnivora; family Phocidae; genus Leptonychotes; species Leptonychotes weddellii. The sequence goes on along the minus strand of NC_138376.1, from coordinate 27,271,193 downwards.
AGCTATAAATGCGGAGTGTGGTTTGGTTGTATGCACCTCATGGAGTTGTTGTGAGTAGTAAATGAGCTGATGTTTGTAAAATGGTGACTACAGGCTTGACACAAAATAGGATCTTAAAAAGATGTCATTTATTATTTATTTTGGTTGTTAACTTATCTAACAAGTCTTTTGGACTCCTGCCATATTCCAGGCATTGTTCTAAGAGCTGGGGAGGTAGAATAGTGAAGAAGAAAGCCCTTGTGAAGCTCACATTCTAGTGGGTGAGACAGTTAACAACTAAGTACGTGATATACTATCAGGTCAGGACAAATGATACGGAAAAAATACTGTATAAGCAGGGGTTCTCAACCTTGGCACTATTGACATTCTGGGCTGGATAATTCTTTGCTGTAGAGGGCTGTCTATGCATTGTAGGATGTTTAGCTGCGTCCCTGACCTCGCCGTGCTGGATGCCAGTAGAACCCCTCAGTGTGACAACTAAAAATGTCTCCACACATTGTCCAGTGTCCCTAAGGAGCAAAGTCACCCTCAGTTGAGAACCCCTGGGATAGAGAGTGAGGAAGGTGCTATTTTGGATAGTGTGATTAGGGAAGACCTCTCTGATAAGGTGGCATTTGAGCAGAGCTCTGAATAAAGTGAAGTAGTGAGGCTGAGAGTGTCATGGGCAAGGACACTCCAGGGGGGAATAGCAATCAGAGGCCTTAGACCAGAGTGTGCTTGGCAAGAAACAGCACAGACCAGTGTGGCTGGAGTGGGTGAGTGAGGGGAAGAATGGTAGGAGATGACTTTGAGGGTAGCAGAGCACCGGGTCATGGAGTCTCATAAGTTGTCGTGAAGACTTTGGATATTGTCCTAAGTGTAATGAAATGTCACTGGAGGATTTTGAGAAGAGGACTGCCATGATAAGGCTTGTTTTAAAAGGATCCCCCTGGCTTCCATGTGCAGAATCAACTGGCGTGGAAAGGAGACCAGGCTGGAAAGAAGGAGACCAATTGGAAGCTTTCGTTGTTGTCAAAGCCAGAGTTTTTTTGTATTGGTTCTGGTCCTCTGGGAAGCAGATGCAAAGACAGAGTTAGACATTCAGGACACTGATTGGGATAACACCTGTGAAAGTTAAAGGGGCAAGGGAGCAGGGGTTGGAAGGAGAGGTCTTCAGACGTCAGTGCAGGTCTGATCTGTGAAAGGAGAGGGGGCAGAGGGAAAGGAGCCAGTAGAGAAAAGGAGCCACCAGTAAGGCAGGATCTCAAGAGCGATGATGTCAGCTGTCAGATCCTGCTCATGGAGCAGGCAAGGTGAGGCCCGAGGATTGACCATTGGATTTAATGACTTGGTGGTCACTCATGACCTTGACGAGAGCCAGGTCAGTGGAGTGCTGAGGGTAAAAGTCTGAATGGAGAGGGAACGTTCAGAGGCAGGAGAGGAAACCAAGACACCAAGTGCTGACAGCTTTTTTTGAGGAGTTTTTCTGTGAAGGGATGCAGAGACATAAGGGGATACTTGGAGATGGAGCTTTGTGTTTATTTTTTAAGACAGGAAATATTAATACCACTTTTTTTTTTTTAATGCTGATAGGAATGATCCACTAGAAAGAAAACTTGATACAGGACCGGGAGGAATTATAGTTGCAAAGTTCCTTAAAGGTGATGGGATTGTAGTGGTGGGATAGTCCAATGAGCAGGGTATTTGTACAATGTATCAATAAGGGAAGAAGGACAGCAAATCGGAGGACATGTAGGAAGGGAAGTGGATTCCGTGGTGAGAGCCTGTGGAGGTCAGAACTCTGCCTTTTTGTCAGTGAAATAAGAAGCAGGGTTACACTCACGGAGCACGGAGCAGAGAGGGAGGGATGGAGGTTTGCCCACAGAGGAACTGCCGTAAATCAGGGCAGGCCAGCCCCCAGGATGAACTGATAACTGCCTACAGTTCCCTTTCCCGGAAAGTGCCCAGGTTATCTGAGTGCACGGAAACCATGTAGTGGAAAATATGAAGCCAACGCAGTATTATCAGTGATGCTGAGCTCCCTTTATCTCCTAACAAGCCTGTGAGGCAAGTACTACTGCTATTCCTACTTTTCCGACAAGGAAACTGAGGCTTGGAGAGGATAAGTATCTTGCTTAAGGCCACACAGCCAGTAAGTGGTGGAGTTGGGACGGAAATCTGGATCTCTCTGGCCCCAGAGGCAAGTGAGGAAGAGAGCACTCCTAAGACGGACGTGCAAAGCTTCTTGGAGAAACGTAGCTTTCCCACGGTAGATCGGGTATCTGGCATTTGCCCTGGTAATCCAACAGCAGCTCTGCCAATTAGTTCCTCCTAGCAGAAGACTCTGTTAGGAATGGATTGTATCAATTTGGGATGCTTTTGGCTACAAGTAACAGAAGGAAGAGAGCTTTTGTTTTTCTCACGTAACAAAATGTCTGAAGGTAAGCAGTTGTAGGCCTTGGTTCAGCTGCCCCCCAGAGCTGTCAGGGACCCAGGCTTACTATGTCCTTCCATTCCACCACTGTTAGTGTGTTGGCCTTTGATCTCAAACTTGTCTTATGGTTGCAAGATGGCTGCTGCTGCTCCTGACATCACCTCTGCTTTCAAAGGAGGAAGATAGGGAAAGAGCTGAGGGTGAAAGACAGCAGGAGTGTGTTTGTCCCTCTTTATCAGGAAAGCTGTAGTTTTCCCAGAAACTCTACTCAGCAGGCTTCTGTTTGTATCAGTAAGTCAGAAGTGGGTCATCTGACCACCCCTAGCTGCAAAAGGAACTGGTCAGTACCTGCCTTCCTTGTCTCTGAAGTTGAGGCAGGCCATGGAGAAGGGGTTAGAGAAGGGGTTAGAAGTGCTCAGAGGACAGCTAACTTGCAGTTAGATGCTCTCTTGCCAGAAGAGAGGTTTTTGATTGGTTTGGTCAGTGGCCTTCTGGTGTCGGGTGCCCCAGGCGGAGCTTTCACCTGGGCCTCCTGATGGGTCATTGGCCCACCTGTGGCCTCTTTGGGGCTGGATATTAAGCCATGGTCCCATGAGCTGTGGCATGGGAGTGGTGGGGATAAGTAGCACTAAGTATGGTAATCTTTGTGTGAGAAACCACTCTGCATGTCTTAGGGGCCACTCCAGTTCATTGTGAGGTTTCTACAGGCAATGAGCAGGAAGAAGAGACATCAGAGGAGAATGGGGGATAAGGGAAGATTTTTTTTTTTAAAGAGCAGAAGCACAGATCATAAAAAGATGAAGGAATTTCAACTGCAAAAAATTCTGTGCGTAAGACCCCAAGAAGAGTGAAAAAAAGTCCACTGGAAGAAAGTATTTGCAAAAGCATTCACTGACCAAGGACTAGTATCCAGAATATGAATCCTAATAATATAACATTTATATATATATATATATATATAAATGTCAAACCACTCAGTAGGTAAGTGGCTGTTGCCAGACGAGGAAGGGTAAAGAGCCAGTAAACATGAAACTCTGCACACCTTCAAGGAAATGCAGGTTAAGACACAAGCAATCTGACACCTCTCGGCCTGACAAATGTTAGAAAGTCTGGCTGGAGGACCTAGAGCAGTAAGAGTGAGCACTGTGGATAGGGGTGCACATTGGGGCCACTTCTGGCAAGATATTCGAGGACATGTGGTAATGGGGAAATACTCAAACTGTGATCCTGCCTGTCTGCCGTGAGGTGTAGCCCCTGAGCGTCTGCGCGTGTGTCTGGGAGACAGTACGAGAATGGTTACTGCAGCATGGTTTGTAAAAGCAAAGACATACAGAAAGGATCCTAAATATCCCGTCAGCATGAGAAAAGAGAAGATTGGTGTTATAATTGTGTGGTGGAATGAATGCTGCAGAGAGCTGCATGGAACCAAATGCATAAATATCACTTACACAGAGAAGCTCGTTGCAGAAGAATCCAAGGAGTATAATAGCATTTACATAACCCTAAAAACATGCAGAGCAACAATACATTTTTTTAGGGATGCACACATAGGTGGTAGAAAGGAAAATGCATGGAAGTGACAGACTCCTGGTCACCATAGTGGTTCCCCGAGGGCAAAATGTGAGTCTTTGACACCATTGTGAGCTGAGGGGAGGGGGGAGGGGGGCGCGGAGTGCACGGGGTGTGGACACGGGGTCTTGGACTGGATTAGTCACCCTGTTTCCTGAGGGGAAGGTGCAGTTGTTCGTCACGTTCTTTGTCTCTTTTGTATGTGTGAAACACTAAGTACGTAGACTGAATGTTGAAAACAGGACAGAAGAGTAAAAGAACTTTCCAGGTACAGAGTTCAGAAACCAGACCAGTGCCTGGCTCCTGTTGCACCTGCCCGCACAGCGAAGTTTTGACTGCGAACCTCCCAGATGGTCAGCTTTGTATGTGATCGTTGGCATCTGTGCAGCCCGCTCTGCACCAGCAAACTCTTTGATCACTGCTGTCCCCTCCCGTCTCTCCCCTGTTCCACATGCCCAAAGGAATGTTTTGATTGGAATGATTTGTCTTTCTGACATTTTGTTGCAAACCCTACTGGGTTGAATTAGGTTCTGAAACTGTAACATATTATGTAGAAATGGTGCTGTAGAGACCCCAGACTAGTTGCAGCTGGTCCACCTTTGCCTAGTGAGTACAGAGGGGCCTCTGTGCTCTTCCCTCTCATCACTTGATGACTGAAAACCCCTGGCTTCATCTCTGACTCTTGACTGGCTCATCCCTTAGCCTTCTTGTTTGCGGTGCCGTTTACGTGACGGCTTTCAGTTCCTAGAGGACAGGGGCCCTGAGGTTTCATCCTGGCGGCCCCCAGCTTGCAGGGTCACACTTCCAGGCTCAGCCCGCGATGGACAGCCACTACTGAACTTCATCCTCCACTCGCTCACCCAAGCCCCAGACTTAGGGCTTGACCACGCTTTGCCCCCTCAGCCTTCTCTTCATTTTCAGCCCTAGCACTCCCACTCACCATCCCCTCCACCCCCAACCTCAGGCAGGAACCTTGACTCCCTAGTCAGAGAGAATGTATTGGTCACATAATTGCTGTTTAAAAGTATGCTGGCAGCTCTTCCACAGGAGGCCTACACGCCGCCGCTGGGGCCGCCGCCATGTCTCTAGTGATCCCTGAGAAGTTCCAGCACATTTTGCGAGTACTCAACACCAGTATCGGTGGGCGGCGGAAAATAGCCTTTGCCATCACTGCAGTTAAGGGTGTGGGGCGAAGATATGCTCATGTGTTGTGGAGGAGAGCAGACGTCGATCTCTCCAGAAGGACCGGAGAGCTCACTGAGGATGAGGTGGAACGTGTGATCACCATTATGAGAATCCTCACCAGTATAAGATCCCAGACTGGTTTTTGAACAGACAAAGGACGTGAAGGATGGAAAGTACAGCCAGGTCTTGGCCAGTGGTCTGGACAACAAACTTCGTGAAGACCTGGAGAGACTGAAGAAGATTAGGGCCCACAGAGGGCTGCGCCACTTCTGGGGACTTCGTGTCCGAGGCCAGCACACCAAGACCCCAGGGTGCTGTGGCCACACCGTGGGTGTGTCCAAGAAGAAATACATCTGTAGGCCTTGTCTGTTAATAAAATAGTTTATACACCTAAAAAAAAAAAGTATGCTGGCAGGTTGGAATTTTGGGAATGAATTTTTAAAAGGTTCGGTAGCTGGGTACTTTTCCAGAAGGATAGGTAGCTTGGCCAAGCGGGAGATTTCTCTGAGTCTGTTAGGATTCACCCCCATTCCTCTTTGCATGAGAAGTGTTTTCTTCCAACTGAGCCATCCTGGCACCCCTTCGAAGTGTTTTCTTCCAGGGTTCCTGGGTCACTCAGTTGGTTAAGCGTCTGCCTTTGGCTCAGGTCATTATCTATCCCAGGGTCAGTCTTTAAAAAAAAAAAAAAAGAAGTGTCTTCTTCCAGAACCAGGGGCTGTGACAGGCTCTCTTTGGTGGAACGTCCTAAAAGTTGATGCAAGGGATTTTCACCTGGGAGGGCCTGGGGGAGAGGGGGACGTGGTGCTTTAACGTCCTACTTTCATAGCAGGCTGTAGAAGGAGGCTAGCTCCCTGTGTCTGGGCTGTTTTCTGGCTGCCAGGCAAGCAGAGTAAGCTGATAAATGCAATTTTCACTTTGTTCCAGGCTGTTTTGTCATCTTGGAGAAACCAAAGTAGTTCAACAAGTCATATTTATTTTACTAAATAACTGATTAGGAGAGTTGCCTCCTATTAGGACATTTTTTTCCACTGGGAAAACTATATTTATTATATCATTTTGCTCTAAGAACAGAACCTGGGTGCACAGTACCACACTCTTGTGGACATAGTATAAATAGCATGCGGTGGTGATGTTGCTAGCAGATCATTCCTAATCCCATGTTTCTTTATAATAGCCTTTGATATACTACCTCTCCTGTCAATGGACTCTGCCTGCTATAATATTATTCCTTTCTGCCACATTGCCACTTTCCACCATCTCTCTTCTCCTTAAGCTGGGTATTTTTGACCAACATGAATGTTATTTTCCTTCATTGCCGTCAAGGACAGCAAATAGGTTTTAATTCTTGTGCCATCTCTAATCCATTAAAAATGGCTGCTTG
>NC_138376.1:27242564-27264145 GCF_054177405.1 Leptonychotes weddellii | reverse complement strand
AAATAAATAAAATACTCCTTAAAAAGTTAAAAATTAAGAAATCTCTTTTTTTTTTTAAAGATTTTTTTTATTTATTTATTTGAGAGAGAGTGAGAGAGAGAGAGAGCACAAGATGGGGGAGCGGGAGAGGGAGAAGCAGACTCCCCGCCGAGCAGGGAGCCCGATGCGGGACTCGATCCCGGGACTCCAGGATCATGACCTGAGCCGAAGGCAGACTCTTAATGACTGAGCCACCCAGGCGCCCAAGAAATCTCTTAATATATCAAATTAAAAATGGTAGTTATCTGTAGATGGTTAGATTCTAGGGGACTTTAATGTTCTTTTGAGAATGTTCTATGCTTTCTGCATATTTGACAGTGAACGTGTATTACTTTAATACCCAGGGAAAAACACTTTGAGTGTTATTTTGAAAAGAAACATCTTACCTGAATGAAACCAGTGATTTGAATGTGCTGTGTCAGTGCTTCATTCTGCTGCTGGGCTCTGTAGTTGCTATACGCTTAGCAGGGGGCTAGGCGTGCTCACTGCTTTTTCCTTTCCTGAACTCCAAAAAGTCTTTTGACCCTGAGCCGTAATTCTTGCTGTGAGTAGAGCGTGGGACTGATACACTGGTCTCTCGTCTTCTGATCTGGCAGGTCGGGGTGGTGCATCTATCTATGGCAAGCAGTTTGAGGATGAACTTCATCCAGACCTGAAATTCACGGGTAAGTATATAATCTGGCAGCACGGGTGACAGCGAGTGGATTTGAAAAGTTCACTCTTGGCTGTGATTCCGGGTGCATGCCTGACGCCGTGGCAGGGTGCCACGGAGCTGACCAGCTGCGGCGCCACAAAGAGCCCTGGTGGGTTAGAGAGAGTGACGGACACCTCTCTCTCCTGCATAATTCACAGTGCTGGTCTGAGTGTTCTAGACTATGATTGTTGAATGTTGCTGTTGCAAACTATAGGAAAGCGAAAGCTTCCTCAAAGAAGCCGAGAGACCTTGCTGGGATTTTGCGAGGCGTCGGGAACGCGGTCCAGCTGTTAGTGGGGATCATCATGGAGAGAGAAGCTGGGGAGTAGGCGAAGAGTAGGAAGGCGGTTGTTGGGGTAGGGCGGTGACGGCCTTTGTGTAAAGGCAGGGAGCCTGCCCTCGGTGGGGGGCAAGGGGGAAGAGTGTTTGGGTTACATGGTTGACGATGGAGGCCAGAATAAAGTCTGGGATGGTGGAAGACGCACCCAGCTGGAGCTTTGGGGGTTATTTGTACTCTTTCTTCATTTTTCCCACTAGGGGCTGGAATTCTCGCCATGGCCAATGCGGGGCCAGACACCAACGGCAGCCAGTTTTTCGTGACCCTAGCCCCCACCCAGTGGCTCGACGGCAAGCATACCATTTTTGGCCGAGTGTGCCAGGGTATAGGAATGGTGAATCGAGTAGGAATGGTGGAAACAAACCCCCAGGACCGCCCTGTGGACGATGTGAAGATCATTAAGGCGTACCCTTCTGGGTAGGCTTGCTGCTGCCCTGCGCTCACCCAGATCTTCGGAGATGGCCCCAGTGAACCAGCTTCCAGATGACCTAGAAGGACATGTACTTAAACTCCATTTTGGCCTTGCAAGTCACAGAGCTCAGGAGACCTGGGGGCTTGGGTGAGTTAGAGATGGAAGTATATTTTAAGAGGATGCTTCTTTTCTCTTCCCCCGGTGCCTAGGTTGACAGAGCGTTTGCAGAAATGCTCGTAAATGATCATTCACGGGGAACCGCTCATTGCAAGTGAGCATACTGCCCCTCCTGGCGTGTGTCTGTGCTGATACACTTGGAACAAAATGAAGCCGACTCTGTCATTCCATAGAGCCTGACCAAACTTCTTCCTGCAGAGATTTATATTCTGGCCTACACCGCAGTCTTCAGTGGCTGACAGCCACAGAATTCAAAACCAAGTAGTGTCTATCAGCCTTCTTAACTCTGTGCACACCCTATTTCAGTCTCCTACATTTGTTCTTCAGGGAATGTATGCATCTCTATATATATTTTCCCTCTCAAAATCAGAACATCAACACTGCTGTTTCTGACACTTAGACATCCCACGCAAAGCCACATTGAATTTTTGCCAAATGAAAAATGCATCCAGCAATCAAGTTTCTAAGAAGGTGTCAAGTGGGGAATGATAATGTGTAATAATCAAGAAAGGAATTTATTAAAAGGAAGCAGAAACATTGACCATTTTTTCCCCAGGAAGGAGTAGAAATCTGTAGTGAGCCATAAAGACAGACTATGAATTCTCCTGAAAAAGCAGTATTGTCATAAAGGAGAGGCACCACTTAAGTTTTTTTAACCTAAGACTAGAGAAACTAGTTACGAGATTTTATATGTTTTTTAAGTCTTTCTGATTTTTTTTTTTTTAATGGGGTAAAGAGAAAGGAACATCTATGTAATACATAGAAACTTCCCAAATAAAATGCCACTGATGGTTGACATTGCTGCTGTGGTCTGATTTTAAATACTACATGAAGTTTTATTAAAGATTTTTTAAAATTTATTTGACAGAGAGAGACAGCGAGAGAGGGAACACAAGCAAGGGGAGTGGGAGAGGGAGAAGCAGGCTCTCTGCCGAGCAGGAAGCCCGATGTGGGGCTCGATCCCAGGACCCTGGGATTATGACCTGAGCCGAAGGCAGACACTTAACGACTGAGCCACCCAGGTGCCCCCTACATGAAGTTTTAACAGTCATTTTAACCTGTAAACCCTCTCAAGTAGTGTTGCAGGGCTCAGCTTCAAGATTTCACATTTTAGGTTTGTGCATCTCCAGTGGACTTCTATTCAAGAGCAGGTCTGACTTTAAAAAGACAGTACCAGGGGTGTCTGGGTGGCTCAGTCAGTTAAGCGTCTGCCTTCAGCTCAGGTCATGATCTCAGGGTCCTGGGATCGAGTCCCACATCGGGCTCCTCGTTCAGCGGGGAGCCTGCTTCTCCCTCTGCCCCTCCCTCTGCCCATGTGCGCTCATGCTCTTCTCTCTCTCTCTCTCCCTCTCAAATAAATAAAATCTTTTAAAAAATTTAATAAATAAATAAATAAATAGGCAGTACCAAAGAAAGAATCTAAATGATATCGATTGGCAGTTCTGAGTGAGGGAGAATCACTTGTAGAGGAGCCAGGTGGATGTGCTGGGAGACCTAAAGCATGCCTTGAACTTGCAGGAAACCTACCGTCCTGTTGTTCTGGACCCAGAGGCAGTACGTACTGTACCTTCCTTAAATTGATAGCTCCTTAATTGAAGAGTGGATTGTAGCTTTAGTGTTTCTCTTTATCAGTCCATGAATTTTGGAAATGATGATTTACTTTATGGAATGGCCAAAAAGTTCTATTCCCCAAGCATTCCCCAGGTTCAGCCTCTCTTTCCATTCCTCTCTTTCTTTTCTCTCACAACAAAAAAGCAAAACCCAACAACAAACTATGTAAATGGCTTTATAACTTCAGCGGTGGTGTTGGGCGAAGTACTGTTCTAGACTCTGGGGAAATAGAAACTTCTTTTGGCCTAGACTGGGCAGACATAATTGGATCCACCTCTAGGAGCAAAGCATAAGATCCCCATCCACTTATCTCTCAGAGTTACAATCCTGAAAATACCCATTTTCACCCAGGTCATGGGGGTGGTGGAAACATACTATCACTACCTTGAGAAGGAAAGAAGGACCTGAGTACAGTACTCTTGGTGTACTTGACCACACAAAAGAATCACTGGGGGAGCCTGCTAGGAAGCAGATCAGGATTCAGCATCTGGCCAGAGATTCTGCATTTCTATCCAGCTCCCAGGAGATGGTGACTCCTGATCTAGACACCATACCTTGAGTAGTGAGATCCCAGAGGTCATGTTTGTCCAACATGACATTGGGGGTGGGGAAGATTTTCAGCACCATAACCCGATCTGCCTCCTTGACCGGTGGTGGCCTTGGAAGAGTGAAGAAATTCAAAGCATAGAATGAGCTTTAACTGCCTCTGGCTTTGGCTCCTGAGACTAAGCTTTTGGAAACTTCCCTTCTGCCTTTTTTTTTTTTTAAGATTGATTGATTTATTTGAGAGTGAGAGAGAGAGCATGAGCCGGGGGAGGGGTAGAGGGAGAAGGAGGAACAGACTGCCCGCTGAGCAGGGAGCCTGACAACGGGGGCTCAATCCCAGGGCTCTGTGACCTGAGCTGAAGGCAGACACTTAACCGACTGAGCCACACAGGCGCCTCTGCCCTTTTGCCTTTTATTCCCACTTTAGTGCACTGTGGACATCAGACCATGGTGCATGGTACTGAGATCCCTGTGTGGGCACCAGGGTGGGTACGATGGTGTAGGTCACAGACATCACAGAAAATGCAGGGGAGAGATCATCAGCAATGATGACATTGAAGGAAAAGGGCTCTGGAACCAGACTGGGGTTCAGATCCCAGCTTCACCACTTGGCAGTACTGTGAAGGACAAATTTCTTAAGTTCTCTGCACCTTAGTTTCCTCAACTATAAAACGAGGATAATGGTCCTGGCCTCATAGGGTTATTGTGAAGATTTAAATGAGCTAGAACAGGTATCTAGAATAAGCACCAGCATTTAGAAAACAGCTTGTGGGTACTACCAGCGGCCCTTGAAGCCACCGTACACCTCTCCTGCCTCTTCATCCCAATGTTATCAGCACCCTGACCTTGCACAGCTTCTCCCTCCCCCTGGGCTAGCCTCTGAGAGCAAAGCCCTTGTCTTGTTCCCCACCAGGAGCTGAAGGCACCTTATGCAATTCTTTGAAGTTATTGCTGAATGAATCAAATTTAAAATTGTTCTCTGTCAGGAAAAGATTAAGATCCATTTGCTGAAATAGCCTTACCCCATCTCCAAACCCAGGCTTTAGCTGGTATGGCAGCAAAGCCTTTCCACTAAGCCCTCTGGAAGTCCTCAGCTCGATTTATTTTTGGATTTGTGTCTCCAGAATACGTCAAAATAGCTTTCCCCACATAAGGGAAATGATTCCTACCCCCAGATACTCGAGCCAATCTGAGCCGTCACTGTGGCCCCTTCTGGCACCACATTCTTGCAACGTGTGGAGGAGGAAACATTGAAAAGCACAATTTTCTGAGTGGCAGAGTTTACTGCCTACAAAGTAGGCTTCATGGCCTCAGAGTCTCATTGCCTACAGAGTAGGTTACTACTCTAGGTAAATACCAGAATAGGGATTTTCCAGCAACATTCTTTTACAGATAAGAGAGAAGCAAAATGCAGGGGAAGAAAACAAATGAGAGTCGCACTCTAAGGTGGTCTTGGTCTGGTTTTAGAAATTGGATCCTCCTTTGTTCTTCCGAATGGGTAATTCATGATCCCTGACTACATCTGGAACCACAGATGCCCAGTTCGGGGAAAAGTTTGCGGACAGACACATGTGAGCTTTTGTGTGACCTCTGGCGAAGCACTTTGCCTCTGGACCTTGGTTTCCTTATTTGTCAAGCGAAGATTAGAACTAGGCCCCTGTTAACCCTAAATTTCCAAATCTAGGTCATTCTGAGAAGATTCCTTCAGTTGCCAAGTTTCCACTTAGCGTGCTGTTCTAGAAGTTTGCCACTAGGGGCCACTGTGAATACAGTTTAGCCTTGCAGCTGCTTCAGGAGAGGCCTACCATAGCCTCTCAGGATGTTCCTAAGCCAGGCCTGCCACCCCTGGATGTGGAAAACCAGCAACTATTCAGACTGCAAGAGGCCAGAATTGAGATATCAGCCTGGCAGTAAGTCTGTCCGTTGGTACATGCCCGATCAACCCTCATTCCTGTCTAGATGGAGGAGAAGCCCTCTGTGCGTGGCAGGATCGGTGGAGGCCTTGCCACCGCAGGGCCTGGTTCTGTAGCATGCCTCATTATAGAGAGCCAGTTCCCGTTTAGCTGCTTAATATTCTGCTCTACAGCTGAATTCATTCATTCAGCAAGTAATCTCGGAGCCCCGATTTGACGCCCAGCAATAGCAAATATTTTTATAGAATCAAAGTCGACAAAAGGAAGCTTAAAATGAAAAGTTATTGTTGCCCTTGTTCCATGCTCCATGGAAGCTTCTTATTTGTATTTTTCTCTTAATCCCCCAACTCAGTCTCTAAGGTTGGCATTTGTATACCCAGTTGCAGATGAGCGAACTGGAGACCAAAGGTAAGTAGCACAAAGCCTTGTACGGAGTGAATGAATGAATAGAATATCCGGTCCAGGGTTGCAAGGCTAGTAAAAGGCCAAGGCTAGGACTTGAGCTTCTGATCCCAAGTGCGGCCCTTTTACCTCCACTTTTGGCATACGGGGGAGGACGATGACATACAGAAAAAGAGAATGACTTGGTGGCAGGGCAGGGCTTAGAACTTGAATCTCTTGCCTTGCAGGCTGGCCTGTCCAATTTGACTGTTGCATCCTAGGGTGTCCCCAGGCAGAGCTGGCCGGGGAGGCTCCAGGCTCAGCTATCTGTAAGTTCCTTCCCAGCAGCCTGAACCAGGCCTGTGGAGGCACAGCAGGAGGGAAGCGGGGGGAGGGAACACAAACGACCCTAATCAGTGTTTTTATTGGATCATAACTATATTAGCCTCACAACTCAGCGAATCTCACAGAAATCACTTTCCTCTCTGTGAGGATCTAGCCGCAGCTCCGTTAAAAGCTACTGGCCCACGTGTACGGCAGGGGGAAGCTCTTGTGTAGCAGAAGCAGTGGGGGAGGAGGGAGAAGCAATATTTCTACTTCCTCATTACACTGACAGGGAAAACGGCCATTTCACATTCACTGTATAAGAAAAACCCCCAAAGGAGAGGGAATCCAAGGTTCACAATTGTCTTTTCGGCAACATTCAGCTCAGAGGAAATGTTCTCTTTGTGCCTCCCTTTTTGAAAGCATTTGTGATGCTGTTTAAGATAAAACAAGAGTCGGGAAGGAACTTGTGTTAGGGGAACATACCAGGTGCCAGATGCTTTCCATGTATTATTCCACTGAATCTCTCTGAAGGCCTGTGAACAAGGCATCATAATGCCCCATTCACAGATGCTTCCATTCCATGGGTGAAGGCTCCACTCAGTGGGCTGAGCTTCAAGCTGCGGGTCTGCTCTCTCCCTCCACCATACCCTAAACTCCCATACGTTCAGTTTCTACCTTTGCTCCCTCCTTCTTCCCCTCAAAAAAACATGGAAACTAGTTTTCAAACCAGGTCACTGCGTGCCCATGGCAGCTTCCTTCGCCCAGCCTCCACCTGTAGACTGAGGACTAACCCCCACTCTGGTCTAGAAACTTCAGTGAGGGGCGCCTGGGTGGCTCAGTCGTTAGGCATCTGCCTTCGGCTCAGGTCGTGATCCCAGGGTCCTGGGATCGAGCCCCGCGTCGGGCTCCCTGCTCCACGGGAAGCCTGCTTCTCCCTCTCCCACTCCCCCTGCTTGTGATCCCTCTCTCGCTGTGTCTCTCTCTGTCAAATAAATAAATAAAATCTTTTTTTAAAATAAAAACTTCAATGATTTGATGATGATATTTTTCTTCCCTGGTAGCTCCCAGCACATCCTCATCTAATTAGAATCTCGTACCAACTTGGAGGGGATGGTAGTGTGGGTATTACTCCCAAGCAGAAATGCAGTGAGGGGTTCAAGGTCACAGCGTGAATGGAGAAGCGGGCAGTCGGCCTCCAGGCCCCAGGCGTGCACGCAGGCAGCCTCTGAGCCTGTCAGCAACAGCTCTGGGAGCCTGACACCTGAGCCTCACCCTGGCTCCTGATAGAATTATCAGAGAACTGGGGAACACTTACTTCCTGTAATCAGGGCAACTTTTCTTAGCCAGGGGTGGAGGAGGCAAGATGTGAAGTGTGTCTGATGAGCTCCTTTTCCAGGGCAGGGCCCAGGGTTAATAAAACCCAGGCAAATCATGGCAGACAGCTGGAGATGCAAGCAGGCAGGCTCCAGGGGCCGGGCCACTGGGACTTGAGCTTCCGCACAAAGCCAGTCTTGTGGCATTTTGTGCACGTTTCAGTTTTCTTCAGCAGCCAGGCAGGCAAACACAGGCAGCTTGGCATGAAAATTAATGTAGGCCTTAAAAAAAGTGTTTCATCCTCAGTGGCTTTTCAGGCCGCCCCACTACAGGTACAGCCAGGGGAGATGCTAAGGAGCAATGGTGACAGAGTCTGAGGGCTTGTGTGACACCACAGCCCTGAGCCCATTAGCCCGAGGTAGGGAGGGGGGAGAGTCCTTCGGCCAAGGCCGACCCTCACAGCAACTGGGGCAGGGGAGAACTAAGAGGGGCTTCTGGAAATAGAATCAATCGAGGCCACCCAGGTACAAAGCCAGCTGTTCTGTCCCTCACCTGGGCCTGAGCATGCCACTCGGGAACGTGACAAGTGTGTCGGTGGGAGGCTGGGACTTCAGGGAGGGACACAGTCTGCTTTTAAGCTCGTGAAGAAATGTGAGGACTCACCGTCCATTTCCCAAGATGCTCAAACAAGAGGAAATGGGCTTACATGAAGTGCAGAGAGGGTTCAGAGGCCCAGGAGCAGACTGGCTGACTGGCAGTAATGTATTCAAATGCAATTAAGTCCAGTGAAAAGAAAGAGGGAGGCTGAGGCCCTGGAAAGGCCAGACTGTGGAGGACCAAGGTCCAAGGCCTGCAGGGCACACCCCTTGCTAGTGGGGAGAGGAGGGAGAAAAAAAAAATCCACCTAAGAAAAGAGTTTTGGTAGTTCAGTGGAAGGAGAAACTTGGTCAGGTTAGAATCTACTCTAACTTCTTGGAAGTGCTAGGACCTGAAAGATGGGGAGGATTTGGGCATGGCAGAGAGGAAATGGCAGGGGGAAAGGCCAAGGGCAGCCAGGTGTCACTGGTTCTGGTTGGGCATAAAAGCCCGATGGTGGGTGTGGGGAGGTGGACAATCCCCTTGGCTTTTATTGTGGAAGGCCCAGAGATGGCATATCTGTGTTTATTGATCAACAGAAAGTCGAGGGGACCCATCTCTTCTTGAAGGAGCCGAGGTGAGAGAAGATCCCCGAGACTGATTATAATCAGAGCTCCTGTTAGTTTTTATCTCTAGTGGTACAACCTTGGGCGAATCTCTTCTCTCTAGGACTCAGTTTCCAGATCTGTAAAATCTAGGTAAGTTGAATTATCTTTAAAGGCAGCAGCACTGAGCTTTCTAATATCATAAATAACAATAGTGGGCTAAATACTGGATTAACAATTTGGGGGAGGGTGATAGACGATGATGTCTATGCTGGACGAAGCGAGAAGTGGGTCAAGGCCCCGAACACAGACCATGTGCAGACCTGTGAGGGGCCAGGGGCCTGGACCATGTTGGCAGATGCTGAGGCTCCTGGTCAGGCCCTGAACGAGGCCTGGAAGGAGGCCGCATGGTGTTGGCCAAAGACAGGGGCTTTGGACCCACACAGTCCTGGGTCTGCATCCTGTCATCGCCTACCTGTGTGAACTTGGGCAAGTTAAGTTACTGAACTACTTCAGACCTCAGTTTCCTTATCTGTAAAATGGAGCAGATGATGCCCATTATTTGACAGATTTCTAGAACATGAATTCAAAGTGAGTGCTCCAACTCCACTGGACAGCTTCTGAGGAGACTCATCTCTCTATCCCTGGTGATGAACTAGCACAGCTAGTTTGTGCAGCTGGTTTGGCACCAAGGAGTATTTGCCAAGTAGGACAATAGCATCATGGAGTTGACATGAGGATTAAATGTGTGACATGTTTAATTCTCCCTGCTATGCCTATTCTATGGCGGGTTCTCGGTAAAAAAAAATCCCTTCCCTTCTCTGTGGTCCCGGCCAAGGGACCCAGAGATTCTCGGTCTGACAGTTGTTGACCAGTTCAATGACTGAATTCATTATAGATGCTCACTACATGTCTGCTGGACAGAAGGCTAGACGAGCTGTGCGTGGTGGGGAAGACTCACGCCCTGTTTGGGACTGGTAGGTGGAGGCCGAGGGTCCTCCTGAATGAGTCCATGTTTCAGGAAGGGGTGGACTTTTCATTTAGTCATTTGACAAACTGAGCACCTGTGACATGCCAGGCACTGTCTCAGGGGTGGGGATGGCACAGTGAACAAGGCAAAGTCCTTGCGTGTGTGAAACTTCCATCCTAGTGGGACACAGACAAGGAAAATGCTATAAGGGACAATAAAGCAGGTCAGGGGAGGAGAGTAATGAGGCGCTGTGTTAGGTAGTGTGGCCAGGAAAGGTTCCATGCAGAGGGGGCATTTGGGCAGAGACCCGAGGGACTGGGCTGAGGGAACAGCAGGTACAAATGTCCTGAGACAGGAGTTGCAGGGCCAATGAGGAGGACAGTGTGGCTGGCATGGGGTCAGTGAGGTGAAGAGAAAGATGAGTTGAAGTCAGAGACGTCACAGGGAGGGGAGGGGACTGAGCCCACAGCCCAGTAAGTCCTCTTACCACAGAGTGACATGCCAGCCAGGGGAGGATCTCCAGCAGAGGAGCGCCAAAACCTGACTTTGGTCTCAAGTGGATCCCATGCTGCTGGGAAGATTCCAGTAGCTAGACTGTATGGGGTGGGAGGCTCCCCTGGCTTGGGAAAGCCTGAGTGGCTAGAAGGAAGAAGAGAGCAAGAGAAGTGAGAGAGGAAGCTAGTGCCCACTGGGCTGCCACAGACGCCGCGGCAGGGAGGGGTGGGAGGGGCAGACCCTAGGGCAAGAAAGGCTGCTGGGTGGCAAAGGAAGCATCCTGGGGCTTCTCTCTGCCCCCATGACACCAGGACCCAGCTAGCTGGTGCTATGATCTGGGGAGAAGCGGAAGGGAGGGGCAGCGTGGGGTTCTGGTGGGGATGGTAGGACATCTGGCTGGAAGACCGCCACCCTCAGGGAGGAATGGTGTTTGGAGGTGTGGAGAGCTCTGCACTTACACTTCTTCCTCCACCCCACTAGAACATGGCTTCTCCCCACACCTTCTCAGGCAGGTCCTTGCTGTTCTTCGGTACCTGACCTTGCGTTATTGGTGGAGTTTCTTATCAGAGGAAGAGTTCAGGTGACCTTGAGTGCATCATTCTCCCTCTCTAAGCTTCTTAGTAAAAGAAGGGGTTTAACTAGATGGTCTCCAACCAAGCCCCTTCTAGCATTTCTATTAATGGATGGAATCAGACACTACATCTCTCCCATCTCCTTACTATCATGCTGGCTTCAGGTTTCTGTCATGCCCTCTATCTTTCCTTTTCTCCCCAGGGCTGCCATGTATGGTGGTGGAGGGTATTCACTGCACAATGACACCCAGCCAAGGGAGTAAGTGTAGGCTCAAAGCCAGCCCACACTCTGCTCAACGAGCCATGTGCCCTGTCTGACTCAGGATTTCATTTACCCAGAGTAAAGAACACATTTTTCTAGTTTATTCTAAGGTGCAGGATGGGCAGCCGCCACTGTCCTGTCCCACGCAGAGTCCTTCTTCTGGTCTTCTGTGTCCCTTTTCTTCTACCATCACGAGTCTGACCCAGGGCAGATCTGAGGGCAACATTTACACGAAGTGTCTTGGGAGGGTGGGTAGCAGCTAGCTCCTCTGTGAGGATCTCAGCCTCCTAAACCCCGTGGTGCTTTTCCTCTCCTTATCAATGCTGCAAGTTGCCTCTCGAAATTGCTCTGCCATCATTAACACTGCGGTTAGGTCAGAGGAGAGCGTGTTTGCAGTCTTGGATGGCAAAGGCAAAGCGCTGATGCTGATTATTCCAGATCTTCTGGGCATGGCCCATTCCGTGCTCACAGTTCTTAATCAGAGGGACGAGCGCTGGTTACGTGGCCGGGGGGGCCAGGGCCATGGTTGGTTCCGATCTGGCTGCCGGGCCCAGACAACACGTCCCCAGCACCTGCTGGCCTGGCGGCTGGCTTGCCTGAGCATCCCAGGTGACCTCAGCAACTCAGCACTAGCCGATCCCTCAAAGGAGAAATGACCCATCAAACAGCACGCCTGCTGGCTGCTTTTGAATCATCGGCAATTCATTTGAGCAAGGACTGTGAGCATTTTGCTCTGGGCCTGACCAGCCAGCTTTGTGTTCTGCGGCTCACTCTGTTGGCCACGTAGCTGAGGGGGGTCATCCAGACCACCCGTCCTTCAGTGTCTCCTTCTGAAAAGCTCCTGCGCCTGGAGGAGGCCTTGCATCATGGCCCCTCACCTCCGGGCCTCGAGTTCTACTGCCTCCACCTTCACCCTGTGCTCCAGCCACATCGTCACAAAACAGCAACCGTCAGCCACTGAGCCAATGACTGACCAAAAATTGGTGTATCCACACCCCTGCTCCCTCACCCCTGGGGCAGGCTAAGTTTGAGGCATGTTTTACCTAGTCTGCCAGAGCTCCTCAGTGGGAATGAGCCCTAGCTGCCCAGTGATAACCGGCTTGCTAAACCACCCGTATTGCCTACTTACCTGTCTTACCTCCCCACAGGGTGTTTCCTTCATCTCCCAAATAAACTACTCACATTCAAATCTTTCTCTCAGGGTCAGCTTCTGGGGGGACCAAACAGACATCATCTTCAATGCCCTTCTCAAGATCATGTTTTTTTAGAGAGAGAAAAAGAGCGCGCTCATGGAAGGATGGGGGGCAGAGGGAGAGGGAAAGAATCTTAAGCAGGCTCCACACCCAGCACGGAGTCTGATGCGGGGCTCAGTCTCACGACCCTGAAATCATGACCTGAGCTGAAATCAAGAGTCAGACGCTTAACTGACTGAGCCCCCCAGGAACCCCCAGATCACCTCTTTTTGCAGTTTCCCCTGACTGTCCCTTGTTTCCACTCCTGAGGCAGAACTGTTGGCCACTCTTCTCCGTGCCCAGGGCCTTTATACCTACATCAGCAGCACCCCTCATGCTGCACTGTGGCTTAAATGTCTGCATGTCCTGGGACCCCTACTAGCCTGTGGACTCTGGCAACAGAATCTTTCTTGCCTCTTTATGCTCGAGCCTAGGACAGCCCCTGGCACAGAACAGGTACCCAAGACAATGTTTTGCCAAAACCCAGCAGTGGAAATGCAATGGCTGAGAGAGAATGCAGAGAAACAGACAAGTAGAGACTCCTTCCAGAAAGAGGCCCTGAGGCTGTTCTCCCAGATGCTGTCATATTACAAGGTAACATGATAGAGCTTCAGTCTCACTACTCACCTGCTAAACAACCTGCAGTGGCTCCCTATGGTTGGGAATAGGCGCCTGATTTCATACATGGTTTTTAAGACCATCATCTGGCCCCATCCCAAGAGGCAAACTTGGGTCCCAACGACCAGGGTTCAAATTCTCACCCTACGAGTTCCCACCTGGTATTCATGGGCAAGTTCCTTAGCCTCTCTGGCCACTAGCTTCCTTATTTATTAAATGCAGATAGTAATGCCTCACACCTATAATATTTTGAGAGTTTAAAATCATATATGGTCCTTGTGAGCTATACTAAAACCACTGAATTGTATACTTTAAAATGGTGAATTCTAGGGGCGCCTGGGTGGCTCAGTTGTTAAACATCTGCCTTCGGCTCAGGTCATGGTCCCAGGGTCCTGGGATCGAGCCCCACATCGGGCTCCCTGCTTGGCGGGAAGCCTGCTTCTCCCTCTCCCACACCCCCTGCTTGTGTTCCCTCTCTCGCTGTGTCTCTCTCCGTCAAATAAATAAATAAATCTTTAAAAAAATAAAAATAGGGGCGCCTGGGTAGCTCAGTCATTAAGCGTCTGCCTTCGGCTCAGGTCATGATCCCAGAGTCCTGGGATCGAGCCCCGCATTGGGCTCCCTGCTCGGCCGGGAGCCTGCTTCTCCCTCTCCCACTCCCACACTGTTCCCTCTCTAGCTGTCTCTCTTTCTCTCTCTGTCAAATAAATAAAATAAAATCTTTAAAAATAAATAAATAAAAAATAAAATAAATAAATAAAATGGTGAATTTTACTGTATGGGAACAATATCTTAAAAAACAAATTAAGCATGGTGTCTAGGCAGGAGTAGGCTCTTTGAAAATAAAACGGTGGTTATCAAGAAGTTTCCCAAGTGGCCCTAGCAGTGGGCCAGGCACATAGTAGGTATTCAGCAAATACTGGTGGAATGAATGGATAACATATTCCACAAGTTTGTTTGGAACATTGCCTAGGAGAGCTATGTGGGGGGTGAAAGGGGGGAGGGCATAGAAATTACAAGCCCAGTATTGCATCTCTCAGGAAAGGAGGCCAGAATTATTCTCTGGGGAGATAGGGCCACAGGCCCAAACAGAGAGTGGGGACTTCAGACCCACACCTGCCCCACAGCCATGGGGATCCCAGCGCCTCTCCCCCTTGGTGTCAGTCCCAGGTAGCAGAAGGAGTCCAGTCGAACCGGAGCCGTGGGTAAACGGGAAACACTTAACCTGGGCCAAGGAATATGTTCTTATATTCATCTTTGACTCTGGCTGTTTCTAATGTTCTGAGAATTGACTTCAACACGCCAGTTAGGGCCCAGCTGCCAAAGGCATGGCCCAGAGGGCGTGGCTTTTCGGGGTCCAGCCTCAGGCACTCGGCATCCCCGGGTCCTTCCCCGGCGTCGTGCGGTGGGAGCAGAAAAGGGGGCTCCATCTCAGCAAAGCTTGCATTGAGGCTGAGGACGGGCTGCGGGGGATTTTCTGGAGGCAAGTCTATGCGTGCAGCCCCGGGGAGATACCACAGCGTGGCGACCCTGGGTCTGGAAGAGCCATGCTGAGGCAGGGTGGGGCCTGTCCTGCCCTGAGGCCATGAAGGGCTTGGTTCCGGAGTGGGAGGCGCCTGAGAGGTGCCTCCACTGTCCCCTCGCTCTCAGGGCAGGGATCAGAGCCCAGCACACGGCAAGCGCCTACTCGGTGCTGGTTGGGTAGGAGCCCATGGAGGTCCGGCCACCCTCTCAGTCTGGTGGAGGAAGCTTCTAGACCCCAGAGGCTGTTTCAGCTGTGTGATCACGACAGGCCGGGGATGGGGAGGGAGCTGACGTGTGGCTTAGGTGGCTGACTCGGGGTGGCCAGGCTCGGCGGGAGCCAGAGGAGGATGAAGGAACAACCACGCACAGACCCTGCCTAGGCCCAAAGGCCCTCCCTGGGAAACCGAGGAGGCCCCTCTGGGCACTGGGGTGGCCCCCACACACCTCCAGAAGAGATGTGATTCTGTTTATAGACCGACACCCGCCCCGCCCCCCCCACCCCACGTGGGGCGCACCCTCAGCAAAGAGCTCCCCAAGCCTCTTGGGGGAGGTGATGTCTCTTTTGCGCAGGTCGCTCCCACCTAGCTCCGCACAGACCCTTCCCAAACAGACGCCGGGTGGGTCACAAAACCCTCTCTCTCCGCTAGTCGGAAACCCCTGAGGGGGTGGGGTGGGGTGGGGTGGGGGCGGGGGCGGGGGTGGGGGTGGGCGCCGAGGGAGAAGTGCACGGCCCGGACCTTCTCTGGCTGTCACCCCCCGCCCCAGGCTCCCAGCATCTGGAGCCGCGTCCCCACGCCCGCCACGCGCGCACACACACGCACACACACAGCCTCACGCTCACACAGACACACTCACACCCGTGCACAGACCCCGCCCGCGGCCCCGCCCCGGCCCCTGCGGGCGCCCCCTCCGGCGCTCGCGGACCCGGCACGCAGCCCGGCCCGGCTGGCGGGAGGCGGCGGCTTCGGGCACATTTGATTTTCCCGCAGCCCGGGCGCCCCGGAGCCCGAGCCCGAGCCGAGGAGGTGGCGCTCGCAGCCGGGTCCCCGGCCCCGCTGCCGCCCGCGCCGAGACCCAGCGAGAGGCGGCGCGGCCCCGGCGCTCCGGGCTCCGCGCTGCCGGCGTCCGGCCACCCCCGCCGCCCGCGCCGGATCCGGCCCCCCACACCCCTCTTCCCTCTCCCGCACCCCTTCGGTCCCCTCCCGAAGCTGCACGCCCCTCTCCCCATACCCGGCTCCACGACTCCGCGCGTGCCTCCCGGTGCCCTCTCCCCGCGCCCCTCCGCCTCTCTCCGCTGCGCCCCAGCTCCCTGGGCACCTTGCCCCTCTCTGCTGGCCCCCCAGCCTCCTCGTCGCGTCACCCGCACCCCCTCCTCTACCCGCGGCCCCCGCTCCCTCCACCCCCCTTCCCTCTCTCACTTCCCACGCCCCCTCTTCGCGCTCCTCTCTCCTCCCTTTGCCGCCCAGCGCCGGCTCCGGAGTTGGGGGAGAGCCCAGGGTTTCAGTCGCTTTGGAGGAGGCGTGAATCGCGCAGGGATTGACTAATTGGGGGTGGGGGGCGCGGTGGGCGATGGAGCAGCCCGAGGACATGGCGTCGCTGAGCGAGTTCGACTCCTTGGCGGGCAGCATCCCGGCCACCAAGGTGGAGATCACCGTGTCCTGCAGGTGAGCCGCCCGCTGGCCGGGTCCCCCTGCCCCGCCCCTGGACCCGGAGCCCCGCGGCCCCTGCCGCGCCGACCCTCTACCCTCGCGCGCCCCCTTTCAGAGTGTCCTTGCCTCCAGGACGCCCCCTTGCCTGTCCAGCGGGAGCCCCTGCCCAGCCATGGGTGGTGACGGCGGAATGGGAAGGCAGGCTTGGGGTCGTATCGCGGAAAGTTTGCACTCCAGGCTGCTGAGAGGAGAAATGCAGACACAGGAACAGGGGGTCCAGGCGCCCGAGGAAGGAGAAGGAGGTAGTGAAAGGCTATCCCAGGCTATTTCTGATCAACTCCTCCCCAAATGGAGAAGTGAGTGATTTGCCCCATCCTTCTCAGCCTCTGCCTTCTGTGTCCTTCTCTCTTCTCCTCTCCCTGCTCCTTTGCCCCACCACCCTCCTCCCCTCCCCACCCACCCCTGTCCTAGACCCCAGGATTTAAAGCTTTTCTTCACCTCCAACAGCAAAACTGACTCGTGGAAAAGGATCAGATTGATTCATTCATACTGAGCTGTGGATAACTGATAATAACTTCAAGTGGCATCATTTAAAAACAACAACAACAACAAAAAACAATAACTTAGGTACAAAATCTTAAGCCAAAGGACTAGAACACTGAGTGTGGAATTTTGGAGTCCAGTAGGGGAGGCGAGGTGTGTTTTTGTGGGCTACCACCCCCAAATCCTCAGTCATGTCACACAGACTTTCGGGGTATCTCCCCCAGTTTCTCCTATCTGAGGAGAAGGCTGCCCCAAGTAGTAAGGGGGTACCGGTGGAGAAGGGGGATTCTTCTCTAGTGCAGTCATGACCTAGGGCTGGCCTCCTGTCACTGCCTGGCTGGAGCTGGGAGGGGTACTGTGGCCCAGGCATAGCCCCCCCTTGACATTCCCCTGGAGAGGCCATTCCTCCTGCCCCAAATGACAAACAGCATTTCCCTAGTCCTGGCTCTGCCCTTGTTCCAAGTCGCCCACCCCATTTTTGTCCAGGTCCCTCTCTGGTCAGACCCTTCACTCACCCTCGCGGCCTCCCAACCCTCTTTTCCAAAGTTGTGGCATTGGTGTGTGTGTGGGGGGTGTATAGACAGAGCCAGAGGAACTGGGCTGATGTGTGAGCAGGGGAGGGACTGAGGGGATTTGAGGGTGAGTGGGAGTGAGTGCTGGTGAGGTGGAACTAGCTGCCCCCCACCCCCATGCTGGGCCCTTCCTGGGTCTCCTGTGATAGCTCCCACATGTCTCCACCACGGTCCCACACATCGCTATCAGAATTATCTCTTGACACCATTTGCATCTTGCCATTGCTCTGCTGGGAGATTCCTGATGGCCATTAGCTCCAGTCTCACCTCCTCAGCCATCAACAGTTGCCATGGCCTGCCTTCCCTCCCCTGTGGAGCACACATCCCTGCGCCTGATGCTCCCTCCCAGCTTGTCAGGCTTGTGTCAGAGCTGTCTCCGGATCCTTGTCACCGCTGAGCTCTGAACAGCCGATGCCCCATCCTGAATTCACCCCTCCTTCATCTCGGCCAGTTCGTATCCCCCCATCCTGAAAAGCCTAGCCTCCTCCTGCCCCCCCCCACTTCCAGCCATCCTTCTCACCCATGAGACACCCAGCCTGAATCACAGTCTTCTGTGTCCCCTGGGTCCTGAGTACTCAGCCTGGGCCAGGGGGTCACTCACAGACTGAGCACTCAACCTCTGAAGACATGTCAGGTGTGGAGACTTCACCCCTCCCCCCACAAAGCAACTGTATAAGCATTTGAGGTCAGGGATCCCCACCCTGCCTCCCCGCCCGTGAACCCTGCACTGCAGTGGAGAGGAGAGGAGGCAGAGAGCACATGGCATGGTGGCTTTGGAGTCCAACACCTTGAAATGGGTGCTGCTCCCCGCTTTGGGGCAGACTTTTAGCCTCCATCGCCCCCATTTGTCAGTGAGACACACAGTGAACCTGTATTCGAGAAATCTTACTTGCTGAGGGAGCTCACATGCTTAGAAGAGTGGTTGGCATGTAGCAGATTCTCAACAAATGCCATTGGAGGAGTCAACTCCCAGGAGTAGAGGATCACGAAGCACCCAGCACACTACGTTGCACTTGCTTGGCACACAGTACGTGCTCAGTAAGTGGCTATGATGATACCTGTAAGTTGGTAGCACTTGGCCCCTTCTGTTTGCTCCCTGAAAGTGGAGGTGTCCAAAGGATGCAAACTTTTTGCCTAAGAAGTACCTAGCGATGCATCCGAGTGCCTGGGGGATGTAGTTTGGGATCACCCCTGGTACTGCTTCCCTCTCAAGGGACATGATCCATCAGCCTGAGGAGGGCCTGACTCAGGTGGTCTCCTGAAAGCCAGAGGGTGGGAAGTGGGTTCTGGTAGGAAGAACGAGGAGGCAGGAGTCACCTGGAACAGAGGGGAGGCAAGAAAACAGTCCGGGTGGATTTGAAATTGTAAATCCATCTCTTTGCCTCAACCAGACCCAACTATCTAGGTTCTAGAAGAGAGAGAGATGAGAGAGAGAAGGAAAAGGGGGAGGAGGGCGAAGAGGAGCATAGGGAGGAGGGAGGGCTGCACAGAATGGCTTTCTCCAGCATATTCTACACTCCATGGTCATAAGTCTTCCTCCACTGTATCCCATGGTCGGCACTGGCAGGGTCCCAGGAGAGGAGGCTAAGGGATGCCCTGCCCTGAGCATCCAAGTGACCCCTTCTGGTGGGCAGGAAATAGTAAGGCGGGCAGAGGGGTTGGTGGGGTGGGGTGAGAACTCCAGGGGGCTTTAGAATGGGCAGCTGGGAGCCAACATTTCAGGTAACTGGAAACTAGCATTTCTGGGAGCCAGTTACCTTCCTGCTCTCCTCTTAGTAAGGTCCCTGCCACCCCCTGCAGCCCCAGGAGCCTCTCTGCACTTGCCTAGGAGAAGACCCAACCCCCTACCATGCCTATCCTAGGGCACTCCTAGCTGAGCATAGCTGCCTGATAGAGGGCACGTCTGAGCCCCAGCGCAGGACCACCACGGAGGCCTGGCCAAACCTCCCCTAAAGGCACATGACACTGTGGGATGGACATATTTGGGTCCCTGCTTTGGGTAGAGTATCTCTTGGGTGATCTATAGTCTATTCCCAAACAGTGGTTTTTACCAACTTTGGTAAATTCAGGGTCAAATATTCTAAAGCTTCTGGTTGTTTGGCTCAATGGTTAGGAACTTGAGCTGTGGGATTGGTCTACCTGGGTTCAAATCCCAGCCCTGTCCTTGTGACATTGCATTAACTACTTAACCAGTGCCTCAGTTTACTCATCTGTAAAAGATGCACACTAATTCTTATCACAGCTATGAGGATGAAGTGGATTCATCCATGAATGGTCATTTATTTGCCTATTATTTGACACCTGAAAGTACATTAAAAAAATCTGTCTTTCTAGTCGGGTCCCAGGGTTTCTGTGGGTCCTGGAGATCTGATCCATCTAGAGATTCTTATTCACCCCTCCCCCCTCCAGCTTTATTGAGATATATTTGACATATCATGTACATTTAGAGATTCTGAGGGGTTGTTTTGGGGGTGAGTAGGGTAAATGGTTTGTGGAACCACATACTAGCAGACACTGTAGAAAATGTGAGCCACAAGCTTCTCCTTCCTCTGATGGTCTCTTCCAGACCTTTCCTGACTGTTAGCCTCCCTGCCAGACCCAGTCAAAACTCAGCTATCCAGGAGTCCCATTCGCCAAAGTCCCACTATTTTTCAGGTCTCTCTATGCAGGGATCTGGACCAGCAGCGTGTTGCTTAGAAAGAGCGATTTGCATTTTTTATGTAACAGGAAACCTTTGCTCTTCCACGGGGGTCCTGCTGGAAGAAGGGATACAGTTTCACATGGTGGGGCTCCTGAGACCCCCCGGGAAGACAAGGAGGGGAGGGTCCAGAGGTGGGCAGTTGCTTGGCCCTGCTGGGATCTCTCAAGCAGCTGTCCTGTCCCTGCCAGTGGGCGGGGCTGGTGGGCAGCTGTTGTTCTGCTGTCTGTTCAGGTTGGCGGTTTGCTGCCCTGGGGCTTGAGAAACAGCCTAGCTCAGGAGTTGTGCCCTGGGCCTCTCAGAAGGGGGTGTGAATGGGCTCTGAATGCTTTCTTCTGACAGGCATGGGGAGGGCAGCTCTGGGGAAGGAGGAGCTGGGCGTGGCAGCTGTCAAAGCCAGTGCTGGGAAAAAGAGGTCCATCCAGACACTGAATACTCCAAGGCCCCCGTTAGTGGAGCCAGGGGAACGAAAACAGTGGGATTTACTGAGTGCTCACTACATGCTAGGCGCTTTACATCTGTATTAGGCTGAACCATATGCAGTTGCCTATATTCAACTGTTTTTGACCTACTTGAGTAGCAGCTTGGTTCAAACTAAGATTATGATGTTAATTTCCAGTTGCCGCCTAGTGAGTTACCACAAAGCTGGCGGCTTAAAGCAAAAGCCGTTTATAAGCTCACGGTTTCTGTCGGTCAGAAGCTTAGGCACAGCGTATCTGGCCTCTCAGCTCAGGGTGCCCCCCAGGCTGAAATCAAGGTGTCTGCAGGGGCCGTGATCTCATCTGAGGCTCGGGGCCGAGCCAAGCTCATTTAGATGGTTGGCAGAATCGAATTCCTCGCAGCTGTGAGACTGAAGTCCTGTTTTCTTGCTGGTTGTTGGATCGGGATGGTTCTCAGCTCCTAGAGGCCGCCCTCAGGTCCTAGCCATGCGGGCCTCTCACAACGTGGCAGCTTCCTTCTTGAGAGCGGGCAGGAGAGGCTCCCCAGTCTGCCATGACAGGGTCCTATATAAGTAACAGTAATCACAGGAGTGAGTATCCATCATATTGCCAGGTCCCACCCACACTCAAGGGGAGGAGATTGTGCAGGTTTGTACTCGGGGGTGGGAGGGTAGGACTCTCGGGAACCATCTTAGATTTCTGCCTTCCAGAATTACTGTATCTTTTTAACCTGACGATGATCTTACAAGGTAGGGAGTAGTATTTTCCCTTTTTTGCTGATTAGGAAACCAGAGCTCAGAGAGGTTAAGGGACCCGCCCAAAATTACAGTTAGCACATTGTGGAGAAAGGGCCCCGAATCCAGTTTCCTCAGACTTCAAAGTCTTGAGAGCTTCTTGAGGTTGGGGGTTGGGGTCTCCATGAGGGTCATGGGAGGGGCCTGGGTACCAACGATAGTAGTTGTCACCAAGGAGTTGGTGTTCTCTATCCAGGGATGGGAGAGGCCTTCCTTACTCAGGGATGCCTCTGGCCCTGGGAGGCAAACCCAGAACTGGAGAAATCCCCAGGGAGCAGAG
>NC_138376.1:27153440-27242064 GCF_054177405.1 Leptonychotes weddellii | reverse complement strand
AGCCCTCAGGGAATGGGACACAAGGTGGCTAAGGCTTGTTTGCTTGATTTTACCTTTTTTTTTTTTTTTTTTTGAGAGGTAGAGATGTGGTAAAAGAGGAGAATTTCTAGAACAGGCTAGGCCATTGGGCAGATGGAGATTTGGCTCGAGAGTGAGGTCCTGCGGGATGTGGGGTACCCAGCGCGCATGGCGCTGGTGGGGGTGGGAGGTGGGCAGCCGCACCCCTCAGGAAGCAGGGCTGAGGGGCCTCCAGGGCCTGCCCTGTGCCGGCTTTAATGAGCCCCCAGTAGATGTGGCCGAACGAGCCTCCTCTTCCTGTTTTGTCTGCGGCCAGGCCTGAGTCTCACCCCGGGCCTGACTCTGCTGAGACCCTCCTTTCCTCTGCCTGTGCTGACTCTTCCTCTCTCCCCCTCTTTCAGGAACCTTTTGGACAAAGACATGTTTTCCAAGTCCGACCCACGTAAGTCCTGCTCTGACATTGACAACAGTAACAACAACAGCAACGACACTGAGACGGATTGCAGTGACACGCGGGAGCCCTTCCCCTGAGCGCTAACGCTGTGCTGGGCCCCGTGCCGGGCCCCGTGCCGGGTGCATCCAGGCTGCTGACTGTTTTACTGATACTGTCCGGAGAAGGAGAACTGCGGGTCTGACCCTTCCCAGGCCGCAGGAACTTGTGAAGACTCAGCCCAACCGAGGGGGTTCGCAGGGGTTCAGGGTGTCTGGGGCCAGAAGTTCTCAGTCCCAGGGAAACCAGTATGTTTCAGAGCCAGCCCCAACTGGCTGTGGTCTGGGGGGACGAGCACTGATTTTCGAGTCCAGGGATCTAGCCCTGAGCAATGCCATTCAACTCTCAGGTTGACAGGTCATTGGCCTCCTCTGAGCCTCAGTTTGCCCATCTGTGGAGTGGGGCTGATGATAGTAATAGGCCTCATGAGGCTGCTTTGGGCTCTAAAAGGATGACTGATTCGGGTTTCAGATGTTCTCTCCTTCCACATCTCTGCAACTCAGTCCTCCACGAGCCCTCCATCATGTTCTGGCCTAGATGTGAACAGCCCCTGACCCCCTCCACGAGGGTGCCTCTCCCAGACATGCCTAAGTTCTAGCTAGACCCAACAGTGCTACCCAGGCCAGAGTCTCCTGAGGTGCCTCCCCGTCCAGAACCCTCCCCATCTGGGGCCCCCACCTTCCTCTTGGCCCGGGGTCTTAACCCTGTTTTTCTCCTCTCCCCACAGTATGTGTCATGTATACTCAAGGGATGGAGAACAAGCAGTGGCGGGAGGTAGGTGGCCCCTTCCCCACCCCGGAAACATTGTCTGTCCCTCATTGTCTGTCTGTTTGTCTGACTCTGGAGACATCCCACCTGATGTGTTTTGAAGTGTAGCACCTAAGCCCCTGGGAAGGATAGTAAGGCGTGAAGAGCATGGAGTTTTTTCCCTGCTATTGCGGGAAGAAACATGGTGGAGGGGAAAGTTCCTGCCCTCTGTAAGCCAGTCTGAGGGAGAGATATGCCCTGGCCTCGGGGAGCCCCAGTCTGAGGGGAGAGACAACCCTGCCTCAGGGAGCCTCAGTCTCAGGGGGGAGACAAAGGGAGTCCAGGCCCAACAAAAAAGACCTAAGCCTGGATATAGCAGCTAGCACTATGTCTTATCTACACCAGCCTTCCCTTGGTTTCTGACCAACATGAGCATTCAGTTAGGTGATTCCCTTGCCTGGAAACCTTCAGTGACTCCTCTCTGCTTTGAATCAAGTCCCAGCTCTTTAGCCTGGCTTCCAAGCTCTGCCGAGAGCCTGGGGAGTCCCTCCCAGATGACACAACAAGAATGAGAATAGCCAGTGAAGCTTCAGTAACTCAGACTTTATTAACAAACCTCCTCTTCCTTGTTGGTGGCTTGGCCAGAGCGTCACTTTCCCTGCTCCCCACCCCTTACCCCCAGGCATGGCAGGAGCAAGTGGCCGAAGGGGCTGAATTCTACCCATAAAATGTATGGGAAATATTTCCCCAGGGGCCGGGCTAAAGTTTACTTTTTTCACCCTAAGACTCTAAGCCAATTAAAGTGGAAACCAGATTGCTGGAGAAACATTTAGCCTACTTAAGTGAACTAATTACTTTTGAGGCCTTTTGGCCAAGCTTCATAGAAAGCAGCAGCGTGCTAATGTAGTGATTCATTCAGGAAAGTCTGGAAGGGCCTCTTCAGAAGGGCACTGCTTACTAGCCATTAATGACATTCAGTAATTGCGACTTGTCTCCATTTGGGTCAGGGTCCCTGATTGTCTACATGGCATCGTTTCCACCCGCACCCTCAGGGCGGAGCAGACAAAAGGCCGGAGACCTCGCTGCTGGCTAGCCCTTTCTGGAGGTGGAATCTGGAGCAAGTTGCTTACCCTCACTGTGCCTCAGTTTCCACATATGTAATATGGGGATAACACCTCCCTGGTAGGCCTATGGGGAGGGCAAAACAAGGTGATGGATGTAAGGTGGCTGGTGTGTAGTCATTGCTTGGTAAATCCCATTGCATAGCATCATCCAGAATGTGCGGGGCCTCCGGTCACTCCCCCAACTGGTCAGTATTTGCAACAGTAAAAATTTATGTGTCCCAGGCAACATACCAGGTGCGGTGGGGAAAGAGGGAGAGAGTCAAAAGAGCAGAGCTTCACCAAAATCATGAGCTGGACTCGGAGTTTGCCGCCTAGAAGGGGAGAGTCACCTGTGTGAATAATCCTAACAGAGGAAACGGGGAGCAGAGAAGTATCCGTGAGAATAAGAGGGCAGTTCAGAGGAGAGAAAGTTCCAGCCAGCACGCCATGTTTAGCCAAAGCACTTTGATAGCTCGTTGGACTTTTACAAATCAAATGTGACCAAACACAAGGCATCTGGCCAAGGGGTGCATGCCGTGGAGCAGAGGAGAATGGGGGTCAGGAGGAACTTCAGGGATCGTCTAGCTCTACCTTGTCGGGCCAGGACTGGCCTCCGGTGGTGGAAGCAGGGCAGCAGGACCCCAGTGCAGTGGGAGCATCCGCTTGGAGGAGCTGGGTTTCAGTGAAGCTGGGGGACATGGCACGAGGGCCCAGCAGCACAGCTGGTGGCAGAAGCGAAGGCACAGAGGGGGACCAACATGGGCAGGTCGGTCCAGCGCCTGGGTGGCTGGGCGAAGTAATAAGGGGCTATTTATAAAGGAGCGCTCGGGGTTTAGGGAAACCAGTGAGGGGTGATGAATCACCAGGCTGGCAACAGTAGAAAGCCATTGCTACTCCTGGCCTGAGGAGGTCAGGGGAGGCCGAGGTTCCTGGAACCCCAGGGGGACTTCCCAAGAGGAGCCCGGGCAACATCACTCTCTTTCCAGCCTCTGCTCTCCTGCCGGTGCCTCCCCCTGGTATAACCCCACCGGAAGCCCTAGTATGGGGGATTGTTGATGCCGTCCACTCAGGTCTGCCTTCCGGGCACAG
The DNA here is from genome assembly GCF_054177405.1 of Leptonychotes weddellii. NCBI lineage: Eukaryota > Metazoa > Chordata > Mammalia > Carnivora > Phocidae > Leptonychotes > Leptonychotes weddellii. The sequence goes on along the minus strand of NC_138376.1, from coordinate 27,238,617 downwards.
GGCAGGGTGGACAAGGCAGTGGATCCAGAGGGGCAAAGCGAGACAGTCCAGGATGGACAGCGAGCAGATGAGCGAGGTGGGGCAAAATAGAAGAAGAGGCGACTAAGGGAGCTCACGGCTGTCAGGCTGAGGGCAGCTGGGGCTGTGGGGTCAGGATGTCAGAGCAGGAGGGTCCCTAGAGATCAGAGAGGCTGCCCCATGGACAGTCAACACCATGCGCAGCCTTCAGGGGTGATAGTGGCAGAGCTCAGGTTTCAAGCTATTTCTGGAGAAGAGAAGACGCATTCAGATATACCGGGACCCTATTTCTTTGCCTGATGCTCTCTATGACCCACAGAGGACAGTATCAGGAATGGAAAATTTAAAGCAAAAAATCCAGGTCCATCTCTGGAACTGTCCCTGGGATGGAAGACTGCTTTTGCTCGTAAACAGGAACGGGCTCCCACCTGTTAGTTCCTTGCAAAACGTCTGTTAGCAGAACCTTGGCCGAGAGGTAATTATCCTGTGACCAGGAGGAGTCAAGTGCAGGCACAGCAGTTTCTGCAGGCAAGGTCCAGACCCCGGGGTTTGCGCAAGGCGACAGAGGGATGAAAGCTGTTCTCTCTGCCCCTGGCTGCCGGGTTTCAGCTGATTTTAACTGTTTGGGTCATTTTAAATGCCTTCTGAGAAAGCTCCATCTTCCAGCACCTAAATCTGTCAATGCGTTTTATGAAAATTGACTCAAGATATAATTTTAGCCCAGGAAATCGAGCACTATTTGCATCAAGGTTCGTCAGGGCCTTCTGCGTGTCCCAGGGAAGGCAGGATGACCAGGTAGGAAGGGTCCCAGGAGCCTTCTCACTGGGAGGAGGGATGTAATAGGGAGCGCCTCTCCGTTCCCCATTTGAAAAATGTGTGGGCAGGTGATCCCTGCCCCTCCCTTGCCAGACAGCTGTCCCGGCCAGGGGCGGGGGGGCCTTGGAAACGAGGAGATGGGTATTACAGAATCTTAGGGTGTCCCCTGCTGGACTCACGCTGCCTGCCGGGGATTGGCCCCACACATCCCTGCCAGAGCACTATTTTTGAGCAACCTCGGTTCCTAGAACATTGAACGCCCACTGGGAATGACAGTTCATCTCTAGATGTCAACAAGAATGTGTGGATACCCTACTGTGTGCCACCATAGAATGCTGGGGATGCAAAGGGGGACCAGACACTGTTTACAACCAGAGGAACTCCCTTTGGATCCAGGAAGAGACCGATAATGACAATAACAGCAATAGAGAATACTAATAGCAGAGGCGTCCGACCTGAAGCGTCAGACTTTGGCTCAGGTCATGATCTCAGGGTCCTGGGGTTGAGCCGTGGGTCAAACCCCTGTTCGGCCCGCACTCAGCAGGAAGTCTGCTTCTCCCTCACCCTCAGCCCCTCCCCCTGCTCATGTTCTCTCTCGCTCAAATAAATAAAATCTTTTAAAAAAGAAAAGAATGCTAATAGCAGACATTTCTGTAACAGTGATATGCTGGGCACAGGTTCCAAGTATTTACATATAGTAAATAATTTAATGCTCACAACCACCCCATTCAGACGGTATTATTACTACTATTATTGTATTTATTGGCCCCATTTCCCAGAGGAGGAAATTGAAACAGAGAGAAGTTGAATGTGAGAGCAACTTCTGGAACAATGATATTTAAGATCCAAAATAGTTATATATAAGGGGCAAAATTCCATTCATCCCAAATTCAAACCTCCTTAGATGCACAGAGGAAGTTGATTTTCTCTTCTGCATGTTCTTTCTCTCAATATCTGAGGACAGCTCACACAGCCCTATTGGTCCACTTTTGGGCAGATTTATTTATTTATTTATTTATTTTTAAAGATTTTATTTATTTGAGAGAGAGAGAGAGGGCACATGTGGGGGCGGCGGGGGGCGGGGACAGAGGGAGTGGGAGAAGCAGGGTCCCCGCTGGGCAGGGAGCCCACCGCAGGGCTTGATGCCAGGACCCTGGGATCATGACTGAGGCGAAGGCAGACCCTTAACCGACTGAGCCACCCAGGTGCCCCCAGTTTGGGGCAGATTTAGAAAGTGATTATTTCTATCAGTACTTCCTCTCTCTATCACTGTCTCTTGTCCCTTTACCAGTCGGATCACACCCCCTGGACCCTGGGTCCAGGCGTCAATGTTTTCCCCAGAGGGGGTGTCCTGCAGCACCCACTTACTTGTCCAAGCAGGATTCTCCCAGCTCAAACTTCGCGATTGGATTTTTGACCCTCAATGGGAGATTTTGTATTTATCTTTGTTATTTAGTAGACTTGTCATTTGGTAGATTCAGTCTGTTGTCTGGCTGTGAAGATCATGTTGAATTATGATCGTGCTTTTGGCATCTTGGTTCTGCCTCCTAGTCCTAGCTTAGCTGCGGTCGCTGTCCACAAGAATGATAAAGGGCTGCACGGGACAGAGTGTTGTGGTCCCCCACTGGAGATCTTTTCCCAGACTGACCTCATTCCTCTAGTTGGTTTTTGAGATACTCTGTTCAGCCACCAAGGAGCTACATAATCTGGTTATAATCCATCCCATTTTTCTCGATCTGTTCTCTAAGGGCTTCATGAATAACCGTCCTTTGCCTTGTCAGATGAGGCCCTGAACTTGACGTCTAGAACCCTGCATTCCCATCTCAGCTTCTGAGATTTATTAACTATGTGACATGGGTGAGGTCTTTATCTTCTCAGTCTCAGCTTACTCATCTGTAAAATGGGACTCGGAGTGAGTCCTTTTTAGGAGGACCAGCTAAAATTACGGTTGTGAAAATACCTCGAGGTACTCACGGCAATGTGCCATTGCCCAGCTTGAGCACCTAGGCACTCTGTCACAGTGGGAACAGCCGTACCTGGAGACCCTGTGGACTAAACCAAACCCGAGTCCCCTTCTCAGCCTAGGGCTCCAAGACCCAATTGGCTTTAAGGAGTGAGGGCTTCCAGGAGAAGTGAAACATGTCAACCTTGTGTGGGAAGGGTCCTTCCTCAGGAGGGGCTCTTCTAGGAAATGCTGGACCCAGGGACACCTTCATCACTGTGCTATGCCCAAAGAGCATTGCAGCATGGCACGCTGGCTCAGTGGGGGACCCCCATTCCCTGCCCCTCTGGTGCTTTGTCCCGGGTTGTCTCCTCTTAGTCTGCCCACAACACCCTGCATCTCTGAGTGGTGTCCTGCCTGGCTCTTGCCCCCTTCCAGACCCCAGTCATCCTCCCTGGCTCTGGCCTTGAAGTTCACCCCCATGCTCACCCCCAGCAGCCAGTGTTTTTTCTCCTTCTCCTGAACAGAAAAGGGCTTTTTCCTAGTTCCAGTGGCTCTCAAAATCACAGCTCAGGAATTCAGCTGTTTCCCAAGCCTGGGAGACAGTAAACATCAGCCTCTTAGCCTGGTGTTCGAACGTCTCCTGCTTGGACTACCCTAAAATTGGCTGTAAGAGAGGAACTGGTCCCGAGTTATCCCCTGTGGGTGCTCTGCTGGCTCATCCCTAACCCCCAGCCACCTGTAAGAAGCTGCAATGGGTCTATGTCACTGATGGGAAACTGAGGCCAGGACAGTTAAAGCGGCTTGTCCATGGCCATGCTGTGAATTGGCGCAGGATTGGGATTCACATCTGTTCTGAAGCCTCCTAAGCCTGGATGGCTGTCCAGTGCTGTCAGGCCTTTTGGGCAGCTCTGCTTCCACACAACCTTGACCCCGAGCCCACACGACCACGAAAGCAGAACTCAGGCTGATTTCTGCCACGTGCACTCGCCGGCTAAGTTGAACCATATGGATTTGCGTTTGAAAATTTGAAAAAAATGGCAATTTCACGTAGTCTAATGGTCAGGTTAGACTCTAATCTAATATTAGCAAGTGGCCCCTAATGACCTGCGTGTCCTTATCAGCTCAGCGAGGTCCCAGGGCCTGCTTCTCGCCTTAAAGGCTCATCGGAGGCCGGCCGATGAGAGATGCTATTCCAGCACTGGGGAGGGTCAGGCCACTTCTGCTGACAGGACAGCCCCGGGTTATCAGAAGCCCAGGCCCACTCCCAAGGCATGAGGTCTCTCCAGGCTCTCACGCCTTGTTTGTGCAAGTGCTTAAGTGCTTCTACGGCACTTCAACCACACGTGTGTCTCTCCACACCTTCCTGCTGGCGGTGGAAAGTTCTTGCTAACCTCTGTCTGTGAAAAGGGTTCTCCAGTGCCCGGGAGATCGTGTATCTAGGTGACGTCTCCTAGTTAGGGCTTTCAAATGTAATGTCCACCCCTAAGATGGAGGAAACTCACTTTAAAAAATTATTTTATTTTATTTTTTAAAGATTTTATTTATTTTTTGACAGAGAGAAAGATAGGGAGAGAGGGAACACAAGCAGGGGGAAGGGCAGAGGGAGAAGAAGACCCCACTGAGCAGGGAGCCCAATGCAGGGTTCCATCCCAGGACCCTGGGATCATGACCTGAGTCAAAGGCAGACGCTTCACTGACTAAGCCACCCAGGCGCCCCCCAAAATAATTTTAAATAATATAGACAATAGAACAAAAGACAAGCTGTTGGACTCCAGGCTTTTCCCACCTCACAGCATGTCCCCTGCCTTCTTCCCTAGCTCTGTCCCTCCCCTTGCACCCAGACATTCAGAGCCCCCAGGCTGGCCTACTTCCACCCTCATGCTGTTCCTCTAGAGGAAATCCTATAGCCATGCACATGCCTTTCTCCGACTGAGCCACTTTTGGCCCTCTCTCAGCCCCCCAGGCACACCTGTCCCAGCAGCCAAGATTGTGCCCCAATAACTCTGATGGTTTAAGGTACTCAAAGAATCAGCCAAGATGGTTGGAAAATCTGCCGTGTAACAGCAGACCTCCTTTAGGATGTGCCTGGTGCGTGCCCAGCATCAGGTCTCCTACTTGTCCCCGACGGCTTTGCAGGCAGGTACAGATTATTTCCAGACCTCAGAGAGCTGACGGAACTTGCTCCAGGTGCCATGGCTAGGAAGCCAGGGTTCTCTCTCTACTGAACCACAGAGGAGGGGTGGTGTCGTGGGCAGTTCCTGGTTTGTGTCAGGACCTCGGTATTTAGAGCTGCGTGACCGTGTACTAGATGGTTGTTCTCTTTGGGCCTTCGGTTTCTCACCTGTAAAATGGACAGCTAACCATACTTACCCGGCTGGATTGCCTAAGGATTAAAGAGAACATAGCATAAGGTGGAGGAACCAGGCAGGCAGTTGGTAAGAGGTAGCTCTTGTTCATAGTATCATCGACGGGCTCTGGGTGCTGGGCACCACACCAGGCAGTTGATAGGCTCTATCCCCGGTAACCCATTCTACAGATAGCAGCAGGGAGGCCAAGAGACAGGAAGTAACTTGAGTAAGGGACTGTGGTATCCTCCAGGGTACAAAGCTGTAGCAGCGAGGTCCCTGCCCTCAGAGACCTTATGCAGAGCTGGGGAGACCAGACACAGACATGGAAGAATCTAAAAGCCTTGTTTTCTTCATCTTGGTGAGAGTGTTGGAGCAGATCCTCTCAGAGGCCCCAAGCTCCAGACGGTAACTAGACCAGGAGCCACCCAAGTAGTTTAGACGTGAATTCTCAGCACTTAACAGCAGGGAGAGGTCCGGGAGGCCTGGGAGAGCTTCCAGGGGGAGGTGGCACCAGACCTGGGACTTGAAGGATAGTGGGGAGAAGAAAGGGCATTCCGGGAACGGGGCTTGCCATGAGCAAGGCCTGGTGGTGGGAACGTCCTGTGTGTCTAGGAGCCGGCAGTGACTCAGTCTGGCTAAGGCCCAGGCTGTGTTGGAGGGAGGGGAAAGATGAGCTGAGGAAGGGAGGGCCGTGCCCCATTGGGAACCCTGCTGGGAGTACAAGGTCTTCGATTTAATCACAGTTTCCAAAGAGTCAGCAGTCAGTGAACAATCATTTAGTGAGCACCTACTATATGTTGCCCACCGATTCAGGCACATAGTGGAGAATAAGACAGGCAGAGTCCTTACTCTGGAGAGGCTTAGTGCAATCAGCAAAGAAATTGGATAATTTCAGGTATAGTTTGATAAGTGCTATGAAAAAGATAAAAGAGAGTGACGAGGGAGGAGGGGACTGCTTTCATTAGGGGGCCAGTGGAGTCCCTTCTGAGGGGCTGGTGACTCTAATTGAGTCCTGAGTGTTGCCATGCATAAGTCTGGGAGGGGATGTTCCAGGCAGGGGGTACAGCAGGTGCAAAGGCCCTGAGGTGGGAACAAGCTCACTGCGCTCAAAGGACAAAAAGAAGGCCTGTATAATTTGAGTGGTGGGAACAATGAAGACAGTGGGTGATATGGGGGCAGAGGTTTGTAGGGGCAGATCCTCTAGGGCTTCATAGGCCACGTAGGACTTCAAACACTGCTCTAAGTGTGATGGGAAGCTATTTGAGGGTTTTGAGCAGAGTAGTGACAGAGCCCCGTTTATGTTTTGGAAAGACAGCTCTGGCCACTGTGTGCAGAGCCGATTACAGGCGGAAGGACAGAAACAGAAAGACAATTTGCAGTCTCATGGAGCTCCTGGGATGAGACAGTAGTGGGCAAGAGCAGTGGGGATCCAGTTTGTCCAGTGGCCAAGGGCTTAAACGTGAAATGAAATGACCCTCTGCCACCATCCTCTGAGCCCAGTTTGGGATCCCTGATGACCAACATAGGACCCAACCCCAGTCACACGACACAGACCTCTATCAAAAGATTTCAAGTAATGAATGGATCATTATTATTGCTAAACCTCAAAGCAGGAGACATGCCTCTCTAGTTGGTGGCGCCAAGGCAAGCGTGGGGTTGGCTTTCTGGACTCTCCTCTGTTTTTGCAGAGAGGAGTCTGCCTCTTCAAGGAAAGGTCCCACTTGAGCCTCGGGGCCCGTGGACAGCCTCTCATGGCCTTTGCTCTTATCACGCAACTGGATTTTCGGGGTCCTCCCTCACCATCAGCACGAGCAAACAGTCTGGGACCGAGGCCTGCCTTTGGGGACCAGATGGGTCACGGGCACCTGCTCATAGTCTTAGGGTTAGGGCTTTAGAATCTGCTTTGGCACAGCCAGGTACCGTCACGGTGTCCCTTGAAATCTTGACTCTGTCACTTCCCTTAAACTCTCTGAGCTTTAGGTTTTTTTCCTCAGTAAATGGGATCCCAATGCCTGCTCACCGGGCTGAGGTGGGAACTTTAGGACAGAATCGTTCAGCACAGTGCCTGGCTATGCTCAACCCTTATCAATATTATTACGCAATCCCGTCAGACAAAGCCGGGAGGAGGCTCTGCCCCCTGTCTTGCTGCTCCCGCTGTGGGAGGCCGATGACGACATTTCCTAGGGCTGGTGTGGTTTCTACGTCAGCAGAGCCCCATGATCCCCCTTGGCCCTCACCACACCCCAGACGAGGAAGCAGAGGCACAGAGGGGTCCCCGCTTGGCCCAGCAACTCAGCTAGAGAGTGTGGAACTGGGGCGTGATACGGTCTTCTGAGTCTGCCCATCTGGCCAGGCTGCTGTTGGAGGGGGCTTTTCTAGATCCCGGGTTTGATGTGGTGCATCAGGGGCCAACTGTGAACTTGTGTGTGTCTCCTGACGCCCCTCCCCCCACTCAACCAGAGATGTTTTGTGAGTTCTGTTAATACATTTGACAGGAGGCCAAGATTTCTTTTTTTTTTTTTAATGTTTTTTTTTTAAAGATTTTATTTATTTATTTATTTGAGAGAGAGAGAATGAGAGACAGAGAGCATGAGAGGGAGGAGGGTCAGAGGGAGAAGCAGACTCCCTGCCAAGCAGGGAGCCCGTGCGGGGCTCGATCCCCGGACTCCAGGATCACGACCTGAGCCGAAGGCAGTTGCTTAACCAGTTGAGCCACCCAGGCGCCCCGAGGCCAAGATTTCATCTGAAGAAAGGAGTTTGCTTTTCTGGTAAACCCCAAGGTTCTACTGCAGGTCATTCGGTGGCTGATAAATCCCTTTCCTCCTCAGTGTTAGCGTCCAGGTGCCCTTTATGGTTGTGGCTGAGCCATCGAGAGCGTGGGCTCCAAAGTGAAGGGGACTGGGTCCAAATCTGGGCTACCACCTTCCTGGCTGGGGCTCTTGGGCAAGTGCCCCGGCTCACAAGCCTGCTGTGAGGAGTAAAGGAGCTAATTCTCGTAAAGCGCCTGGCAAGAGACAATGCTCAACGGTGGCTCCATAGATGAAGCCCCAAAGTGAGAAACCCGAGCTTCATCGGGAGGAAACACCGTGGGTGATATCACTTCAGACACCCTCATGCCACTTGGCAGGAGCGATAGACATTTTGGGGTGCTCTGGAGGACAAGTGCCTTTAGGGCGGGGCTCGCTCGGGGCACTCCCCCCACAGGCTGCAGCCGGACCCAAGGCTCAGCCGCCCAGGGGCACGGGCCGGTGGAGACTGTTTTGCCAGCGACTTGGCAGCTAGGCTCATCGGTAAAAAGGCCATTCCCCCAGGAGCTGGGACTTTTTAACAGATTATCTGGAACAATGGCTAATTAGGAACTAAGCCTTTTGTCAGGAAGCCTTTCATTATAAGCTTGGCTGCTGCTGATGTCTGGGGCCAGAGAGGGAAAATTCTCTGTCCAGGCCTGAGCAGGGGGAAGGCCTTTGGAGCCTCCGGTCTCCTCATTCACCTCTGCCCTTCCTCACCTAGAGGCCTTAACGCAACAGGAAATGGTCTGGAAGGCACCGGGTCACAGAAGTCATGGTTCACTCTGCTTGGCTTTAGGTCAGCTCCTTCCTCTCTCTCGGCTTAGTTTTCCTCGCTCTCCAAGGAGAGAGGGTGCCCACAGAATCCTGGAACCCTCCAATAGGGAACCTCAGAGAACTTTCCAGACCCAAGATGGTACGCATTGAACCAGGTCCTCTGTGCTCCTCCTTGAAACCCGGGCCCTCCGTCCTGGTGTCCAGATCTCAGGCCATTCTCCAGCCTCAGGAACCTACTGGGGCCCCTGTTTCCAGCACTCAGCTTGCTGCCTTTTCCAATATCTATTTGAGTCAGATAGCTTTCTGGCCTCTGATTTTAATCCTGGTGAACATGATTCATGAGGGGCCAGAGCTGGGCTCTGCAGCAGGGCTTTTAGAATCCCCAGTTAAGGAGCCATCAATTATATATGAAAATTATAGGGGAGCTCTGGTTGGGGAAGGGTGGGCAGCTTTGAGGTGGAGAGCCGTCTGTCAGCTCTGGCCTCCTTCTGTCCCAGGCGGCATAGCCACTGGGGGCTTTGCAGCTGGGGGGAGGTCTCTGGAGCTTCGTCCAGCTGTAATTTGTAAAAAGGCCAGAGCTGCTTAAATCTGGGGCCGTGAACATTGTTCAGGCTTGCAGAGCCACCCACTCATTACTGAGGCAGGGGACTGCGGTGAACACCATGGGACTGACTCGATGGCTCCATCACTCCTGGGAGACCTGGTCCTCCCTCCCCACAACTGGGTGCCTCTGGGAGGTCCTTCTGGCCTCCTGGAGCTCTGTTCTCTCATCTGTAAAATGGGAATTACAATAATAGCGTCTCCATGGGGTCACTGGGGGGGTTGAGTGAGATCATGGATGTGGAAGTGTTTTGAAGATAGGGAGTCACGATACCAAGCAGAAGGAGGAGGAGGATTTGATGGAAGGAAGACCTGAGAGAAACCTAACAGAGAGGGTGCCAGGTTTCTGGGAGAACAGGGCACTGCTCTGAGCTGGAGCTAACCTGACCTGGGCTCCCACCCTTTTCCTACTTAGCTGTGACCTGTGTCAGAGCATGCCCCCCACCCCGCTTCTCTGCCTCTCTGTTCTCATTGCTTGAGAGGATTTGATTCCTTCCAGCTCCAAAGTCTTCAGGTTCTAGGTCAACTTGTTAATCAATAAATCTTTATGGAAATCATAGGAGGGGCCAGGAGTGTGTGTGTGTGTGTGTGTGTGTGTGCGCGCGCGTATGGTCTGTAGGGATTGGAAGTGTGGGTGGGGGGTGAGCAGAGGAATAAGTCAGGGGCACTCACCTGTGCCGTGACCTAGAGCCTCCCCAACCCACAGGAAGAGTCAGCAAGGTGAAAGAGAGAGCAAGCATTAAAGAAGTTCAGAGGTTCAGCTGCAGGTAGGAAAACAACAGGAGTAAAGACTGGATAGGACATAGTCCAAGCCTCATTCACAGTATTGACCTCTGATTGGTTAGTGACTACATCAACTCCTTCCTGATTTGGAACCAGGCCAGACAGCCTGGGTTCGAATCCTGTTTCTACCACCCACCAGCTGTTATGACCTTGGGCAAGTCACTCCAGCTCTCTGAGCCTTATCTTAGTTCATTTATCTGTAACATGGGGATAGCAGTAGTGCTTCATAAAGTTGTTATGAAGATTAAATGAGACAAAATGTGGGAAACACTTAGCACCTGGCTGCCTTTAGGGCTATGTGAGGGTTATTTTCAGTCCTGAAGACAAGCTCAGCAGCAGAGACGTTCCGGGTCAAGCTTCACGCACATTTCCTTCTGTCCTTCCCCTGGAGAAGGAATGCTTTGCTCTGTCTTAGCAGTAGGGAAATGCACCCTCTGAGGGGCTATTCTGGGTAGCCTCCTGTAGTAAATAAGAAGCAACAGAACTCTGGCCAGTTGGGGGCTCCTAAACCCAGGACCTAGCTACCCCTAGCTCGGGGCCCCAGTGCCCTCCAGCTGTGGGTATTTGCAGGGAGTTGCTGGTGGGTTGTGAGGAAGGAGGGCTCCAGACTTTAGAAATCTAGAAGCAACAGGGAAAGCCTCTTTCCTGGCTGCCTTGCTTTGTACCTCCTAGCCCGGTAGTCAGTGTGTCTGAGCAGGGGTTGAGAGGGTCAAGGACTCTCCTCTCCTCCCCACCCTCACTAAGCAGCCTCCTCGCCCAAGGGGTCCTTCCGCTTTAGCTCTCCTGCCAATGACAGGAGAGTGAATTTTCTTCTCCAGGCCCGGGTCTCTAAGCAAACCTTACACATTCTACTGCCCCCCCTTTATTTTCCTAACAAAGGCCTTGGACATTGCTGGACCCATGCTTGTGGGAAGCCCACAGGCAGGGCAGAGCCTAGATCTTAATGGAGTAGCTGCTTGGTAAGAGCAAAGGGACAGCCCTGCATTTTCCCCTCTGCCTTGCCTGTGTGTAGAAGATGTCTTGGAGAGAAACCACTCAGAACTGGGCATGGAAGGTGAGCAGGAAGTGTTAGCAGTTCAGGCAGGGAGCATCTTAGAGATAAGGCTGAGTTCAGAGACCCGGGAGAGACACATTTCCTGGGTGCCTGGGCCAGGGTTTGGGATTCAGGAAGGACCAGAGTGTAGAATCACTAATTTGCAGAGCTCGTTTTATGTTCCAGGCTGTCTTCTAAGTACATTACATAAATCAGATCACGTAAGCCTCCAAAAACCCTATAAGGTGTGGAAAAATTGTCGTTCCCATTTCACGGAAGAGCAAACCGAAACACAGGACGGGGAAAGGGATTTCTCCTAGGTCACACGGCCAGTGAGTAGCAAAACCAGATTTGAACCCAGGAAGCCGGGCCCCAGACCCTGCTCTCTTCACTTCACTATTCACTGCTTTCTGTGGGAAACCCTAAGATCTGTCTTCAAAGGTAGAATCAGGGGTTCTTAAAGCTTTCTGAAGGCATGCTTTCCCTTGAGAAACTGATGAAAACCATAGCTTCTCCACCCGGAAAATGCTGACGTGGACAGACGGACATTTGCATTCGATTTCAGGGTGCCAGAGGCCCACTTAGAGCTGATTAAAAGCCTCAAACCCTGACTCGAATCAGGCAGGTGTTCTTCCCTAACTGGGCCTCATTCTGGCAGCTCTTTGGATGGGATCAGGATGGCCGCTTTCTACAAAGCCGAGGAGGCTGGGGTGGGGGTCCTGGTCCCCGAGAGTTCCCACTGGGGCCCTCAGGGTGGAACAGCTGTGTGAAATCCTGCATCCCAGAAGGTGGTCACGGGACATTGTGCATCTTGGCTGCATGAGCGGGGGTCACGCAGTTTATTGGTGGCATGAACGTTACGCGGTGTTCCAGCAGAAGGAGTGGGGTGGGGACTGTTGTTCTTGGTTTATGTTCACTTGAGTTGGCAATTGTATGTGTTATGAACATGTTTGGTGAGAGAGAAAATAGATCAGTCAGGGCCCCAGCGGGAGAGCGAGTTTCCTTAGTTGGTTTAACTGAAGAGATTTAATGGATTTCTCTCAAAGGTATGGGTGAGGTCGAGGAAATCCACAGCGGGTAGTACAGCACCCCCTCTCAGTCCTGGCTTGAAGGGGCAGTGAGAGGAGACAGTGCTCTTGTCTGTGAGCGAGAAGGCCGGGCCAGAGCGGGAAGAAATACCCCAACCTCTCTCTCCACCCGTCTCCCATCTGCTCGTGCCTCCCATTGGCCAAACCCAACAGGAACCCACAGGGCAAGGGAACCAGGGTGATGGGGTTCAAAGGGGAAAGGGTCCCCTGGAGCGTAGAGCAGGACAGAGAAGGAGCTGGGTGGGTTGGGGGCAGCAGTGGGAGACTCTCCAGCACAGAGCATAAGCCTCCGAATCCATCCAGGCCTCATCGCCAGCCCCGTGCCCCAGTGCAGGGCAAGAGGCCCATGTCTTGACAGAGGATCCCCCACTCCTGGCCTCCTAGTTGGACATGGAATGGGAAGACCTTACTTGCCTGACCTGGGTTCTCAATCCCAGCCCTGCAGTGGCCCTTGTCCCAGGGTGGTTTGGCAGGACCGCTGCCCACCCGCCCCCATAAATCTCAACTTCTGTGTGTAGCAGAGCCTCTGGGAGCCGTTTAATTTCGTCCTCAAAGAAGTTTCAAGTCTGCTTTCCCTTTGAGGGTCCCACTGGAACTGATGATATGTAATTACTGCTGCTTAATTGATATTCTTGGGGCTTAGTCATAGAGGTTTTAGGAGCCCTCGGGAGTATCTTTTCTGGCGTGTCAGGAGCTTTCCCCACTGGGTTTTGTTGCCAGGGACAAGACGTGAGCTTTTGAGAAGGTGAATACCCTCATTTCCAGGCTTCGTACTCGTTTGTACTTTCTTTTTCTTTCTCCCCCCCTGGGAGGCTGTTCCAGGCCTTGAGGTCAGGGAGGTCCCCCTCACCTTTCTTTCTGATCGCTCAGCCCCTTCCCCGATTTCACACCATGCCCTAGCTAGTCTGCACTTGCCCCTATAAGCAAGAGTTCTTTAAGGCTGTCTGTATCAGAATCTCTTGGTAAAACAAAGATTTCGGGGTTTTTCTTCAGCTTTGCTAATTAGAGAATCCCTGTGCCCACTCGTGTTTGGTAGCCTATGCCCCAGACCGTGAGCGATGCCATGCTCAGAGCCTGGAGTGTGGACGGAGGAGTTCAGAATGGACCAGAGGGAGGGACAGGCACTTCCAGGGAGCTGGAAGAGCGTTCAGGGCTGGCTCAGCTCCGATGACGGGTGGTCAAGGGTTAACCCACTCTCCCCTTCGCCCCCAAGCAGGATTTGTCATACAGCATTCAGACTGTATGCTTTCGTGGTAATACCTCATCTGTCCAAGTCCGTTCAGGCTTGGAAACTGTAATTCTATGTGGAATGAAATACAGCCAAATTGATTTTTTTTTTAAACATCAGTTAGGTTGTTTCCTATTGTCATTAATAGGGGTATAAATTGGGCCTGACAGAGACTTACTGGCTTCTTAGATTTTCAAAATCCAAGTTTTTGGTGTTTTTTTTTTCTTTGTGATTAGCCCAAGTAATGAAGGCTATAAAACATCTTTAGTAAGTCCCTCGGTTGTAGATTTCACAGTTTTTGTGCCTGGCATACGTTAATGACCCCTGTGGGCTGGAAATTCATCACTGCCCAGCCTGGCTCACTTGCCCCTTTTCCTCTCCAGGAGATCTTGGGGGCCCTTGGAGTCCCGCTCCAAGTCCTGTTTCCAGGGGAACCCCATTTTCTTCTCTGGCAGAGATCAATCTCTAGGGAATTCCTCTCTATTGAAGCTTCAAGTGCCATTTTAAAAGCAGCGCTGTCATCTTCCCTAATGGGTGTTTTCCTTGGAGTCTCTGCTGAGAGTCGGGTGAGGAGAGAGGCGGCCCAAATGCTTTCTCCTTCTGGACTGGGGTGTATCTAAAATTCAGCCAGAGGGATTTTTTAACATGTTTGGGGGGTCAGTACATTGAAGAGGAGGTAGAGCCCTTTCTTAAAAGAGGATTCTCTCACACCTGGGTGTTTACCCAGAATATTCTGCAAGAAAGTCGTTAGGAGAAATTTTCCTTTTGTCTGAAGACTAGAGGTGTTAAGAATTAGAGCAGGGGTGCCTGGGTGGCTCAGTCATTAAGCGTCTGTCTTTGGCTCAGGTAGTGATCCCAGTGTCCTGGGATCGAGCCCCGCCCCCGGGTTGGGTTCCCTGCTTCTCCCTCTCCCACTCCCCCTGTTTGTGTTCCCTCTCTCGCTGGCTGTCTCTCTCTCTCTGTCAAAATGAATGAATAAAATCTTTAAAAAAAAAAAAAAGAATTAGAGCAGAAGGGGAAAATGCAGGAATTCTCTTGGAACAAGGATGGATTATACATTGTAAGATTGTTACTGAATTTAGGGGATGTAGCAGGAACCCAGTCTTATTCAGTTCAATATCTACCCCATTGCCTTGTACACGGTGGGACTTTTATAAATACTTGTGAAGTAAACCTCATCTTTATTTGATTTTCATAGTGCTTGAGGACGTTAGATGAAGTAAAAATATAATGGGCCTTGGATTACACATACCTGCATTTAGGTCCCAGCTCTGCCTAGCTGTGTGACCTTGGGCAAGTTACTTAACCTCTCTGATTCTCAGTTTCTTCACTTGGAAAATGGGTAGTAACTCACGGGGGTTTTGTGAGAATCGAATGAGATAATGATCCACTTGATCTAGTGAGCATTCAGAAGGGGCTCAGTAAATGTTAGTTTTCTTTCTTCCTTCATCAGTGGTTCTCAACTCCAACTGCGCATTAGGATCACCTAGGAAACGGAGAGAACAGTTGTTCAGGCCACACCCATTGAGATTGGGTTTCATTGGTCTGTGATGGGGCTGTGAGCATGGGTATTTTTAAAAAGCTCCTGTTAAAGGATACATTTTTTTAAAAGGTAAAATCATGAATCCCCATACAAATATAAAATGAACACATGGTAAAGATTTATTTAACTTGTTAATTAAATGAAGGAACCAGTAAGATGTTAGAGCTGGTTCAGATGACTCAACGCACATTCTGTTGACCCTTGAACAACACAGGTTTGAACAGCACAGGTCCACTTACACACAGATTTTTTTCAGTAAATACAGTACAGTCTGCTCAATATATTTTCTCTTCTTTATGACTTTCTTAATAACATATTCTTTCTTCTGGTTTACTTTATTGTAAGAATACAGTATGCCATACATATAATGTACAAAATATTTTTTAATCAACTTTTTGTTGTCGGTAAGTCTTCCAGTCAACAGTAGGGTGGCTATTAGTTAAGTTTTGGGGGAGTCAAAAGTTATACCTGGATTTTCAACGATGTGTGGAGGTCCGCTCCCCTAACTCCTGCATTGTTCAAGGGTCAGCTGTACGTAGGCAATCAGGAATGCTGAAATTAATTTATAAATAGATGCAAAACTGGTCAGTATCGACAAGATAATAATCAAATAATTGCATTCCACTGAGCCAAAAGTATTTACATATTTACGGATAAAAATCATTTGCATTACCCTGTGCTTTCTACAATTTCCGAAGTTGTGAAATAGCTCAACCATAATGAAAGGTGCAGATATCTACGAAGTCAGATGCCTGGACTAGTATGTGAAACGGAACCCCCAGTAATCTGCTTTTGTGTCAATTTCAATCTCTTTCACATTCCCCCCTGGGCTTCTGGTGTGCAGCCAGGGGAGACCCTGTCCTAGAGGTTTGTATATAGTGCTGTGGTCACACTGTATTGTAGCAATCGATTATGAGTTGTCCCACCTATGACAGAGAAGTCCTTAGGTAAAGGGTTCATGTTCTATTTGTATTTGTAGCTCAGCACCCAGCACGTTGCCTGGCCTATAATAAGTGCTGAAAAACTGTTTGTTCAATCAGTAATTGAGTTGGATGATACCTCTAAGAAGTAAGCAGGACACGTCGTATTCTCCCATCTTCTGATGAGGAAATTGAAGCTTTCTCCAATCAAGTCCCACAATTAGCTTGTGATAAGCTTGCGACTCAAACCCACTCATCCCTTTCCTCATTCAACCTTACTTCATTCAACCGTTTCTGAGTCCCCACTGCGTACCAGTCACCAGGAGCAGTGACCAGTCTTTGCCCTCGCTAGGGACCTCACATGGAGCACCATGTGGCTTAGAGGGCATGGGCCAGAATGCCTAGGTTGTGACTTGTCCTCAGCAATGATTAGTTGTGTAACCCTAGACAGATGACTTAGCTGTTCTGCGCCTTTGTTTTCCTATCTGTAAAATGGGGAAGCCTACCATAAAAGGATGAAATAGGGTAAATACAGTGCAAAATGTGTTGCACAGTTCCTCATGCTTATAATCATCTGCAACCACGAGCCTGCGAATCTGTTAAACAGTGGCAGGTCCTGGGCTGCAAAAATGAGGAGAGCTCGGATCCTCTGCTGTTCAAGAAGCTCTATCTAGTGGGGTGGGAAGAGCCTCGGATCATTGTCAGAGGACAGGGTAAGTGCAGCCGTAGGGGTGCTGGGTGGATTGTGGGAGCACAGGGGAGGCGTTGGGAGTCAGAGAGTAGGACTTCCGGGGAGCCAGGTCTTCAAGCATTAGCAGTGTTCCCACTTAGGGGACCCACTAGGAGGTCACTGCAAGGGTTGAGATCAGAAAATGGGGAGCCCTGACCCAGCCCACAGCGGAGGAAGTGGGGGTATGGGGATAGGAGAGAGACTCGGCTGGAGGAACTGATAGGGAGTGAGGGCAAGACGGTGCCAAAGCACGTGCTTTCAGATGAGCCCACACTGCCTTGGGTGGGAGGTTCTCTTTGCAGCTTTCTAACTTAATTCAGAGTACAAGTGAGTGCTGGGCTACATCCCAGAGAAGAAGGCCTTGCCCACCCCATAGGAGAGGGGCCCGTGCACTGGCATTTTTCTGGGCTGCAGAGCCCCATTAAGGAGGACTAGTACTCAGGATTAATTTTTTATTTTGGCAATTACTGCCCAAGTTGAAAAAACATGTTTATGTATTCAGAAATATTCACAATTTATTTAAAATATTTATCATGCACCTGTCTGTCTTATTCACTTTGTAGAGTTGGTATCATGTCTTCCCTTCATGAAGCATAGAGCGCATTGCTTTTACACTCGATCTTTTAGCCCCATGTCCCTTTTTTGAAACAAAATCTTACCAGAAATGTCCAGTGTATTGAATAGATGTAAGGGAAAAAAAAACACAAAAAAACAGATGTAAGAGAGAGCTGTTTTGATGGGACTAATGGCCAGGAACCATGTCCCCACTGCCCTCCTCCACAGCACAGGGAGACCCTGAGATGCTCAGAGCCCTGTGGACTACGGTCAAGCCCAGTGGTTGTCCAAAGGGAGGTCCCCGCACCAGCAGCACATTTTTGAGAAATGCCGATTCTCAGGCCTCACCCTAAATCTATTGAATCAGAACGTCTGGGAGTGAGACCTACAATCGGTATTTTAACAAACCCTCCAAGTGATTCTGATGCCTAGAACTAGGTGTGACTTGCCTTAAGTCATTTGGGGAGTTTAATGGGATTCAACTATTGAGCGCCTAATGTGTGTAAAATTCTAGAGTATCTGCTGCAGGGGATACCAAGAAAGTTAAGTCCATGTATTAGTTATCTGTTGCTGTGCAACAAATTTAGCCCAGAGTTGAGCAACTTAAACAACAGGGTCATGAATCTGGGTGCAGTTTTGTGGGATCCTCGACCTCGGGGTCTCCCATAGGGCTACCTACGGTCAAGGTGTTGGCCAGGGCCTCAGTCATCTCGAGCTTCTGGTGGGGCAGGGTCCACTTGTAAGTTCTCTCAGTAGTTGTTGATAAAATTCAGATTCTTACAGGCGGGTTGGCTGACAGCCTGGCTCCTCACTGGCTCTCCTCCTCCTGGCCCAAGGCTGCCTTTAGTTCCTTGCCACACGGGCCTCTCCATAGCCCAGCTGGCTTCCTCGAAGTGAGCAAGCAAAAGAGAGTGAGAGAGGGTCCCCAAGACAGAAGTCATGGTAGTTTATAACACAATTTGGGGAGTGGCTTGTGCTCTATTCTGTTCCTTAGTAGTGAGTCATGAAGTCTAGCCCACCTTCAAGGGGAGGGGATTATGCATGGGCAGGAGGTGGGGGCCTTAAAAGATCCCACAATCCCTTCTTCTGCCCTTTCATTTATAATTGTCGCATCAGATAAGTACACACCTAACTATGGAATCAGTCAGAGAAGGACGGTGGTCATAGGGGGGAGCACAAGTTCAGTGGTGGTTCAGAGGGAAGTAAAACTCTCTGGGTGGAAGAATCGGGAAGGCTTCTTGGAGGAGGCAGCATTAACAAAGGATTTTGAAGAAATGGAGGAATGCCACAAGCAGAAAGGGGAAGGCCAAAGTGAAGGGTCTGCTCAAGTATTCAGGTATCAAAACCTTACAACTTGGGTGGAGCCTAGATAGAGGTAGGGAGAATAAAGCTGAGGATGGAGTTAGAGCCCTAGCGGGGATGGTTTCCATTGTTAGATGGGGGAGCTCTCAGCCTGACAGGGGGTAGGGGACAGGGACCAGAAGCATGGCTTCCATTACTACTGGGGCCTGTACTGAGGGGCTCTGAGCCCAGTGCTCTCCCCTACCCCACCAGCCTGGCCCTGAGGTCCACACCCCATTTTCTCTTGTAGTTCGGACGCACCGAAGTCATTGACAACACACTCAATCCCGACTTTGTGCGCAAATTCATTGTGGATTATTTCTTTGAGGAGAAGCAGAACCTCCGTTTCGACCTGTAAGTGGCAGCTGGTACTGGGGATGGGGCTGAGGAACCATAGATGGGAGGGGGGACTGTAGGACCTGGGGTTGGTAGTAGTTTCTCTTACCAAGGAAGGGGAGGGGTGCCGTGACATTAGAGGGAGCTCAGGTTTGGCCTGGGATAAAAATGACAATTAGCTGAAGTCCAGCCCCACCCTCATCAGGAGATGGAAAAGAGGTGGGGAGAGGGAATAGAGGCTCCCCACCATTTGTCTCCATTAAGTGTGGGAGGGCACTGAGCAAGCCACCTGACTCTGGGGGCTAGGTCTTGGGGGCTACCAGGGAGCCTTTTTCTCCCCAGGTGAAGGGGAGGTCCCCATTGACTTCTCTCTCTGTCAGAGCTTATTCTGGGAGAGGATGCCCTCCAGGTTCCCTTCTTGCAGAGGTAACCTGACTGATGGGGCCCAGGGCATGTGCGTGTGTCTCACAAAGGTGCGGAGTGCCCCTCCACTGAGGTTAAAGATGATGATGGGATTTCAGTCTGGTGAGCAGGTGGGGGAACCTTGTTTTGTTGTTTTTCCAAGGCATGGGATGGTTAGAAAGCACTGTATCCCAGAGAATTGTGGACAGAGTGGGCCAAAAGGGGGTTGGGGGCTTGCAGGAGCAGAGGAAAAAATGCAGTGGAAGGACATGACTTTGGAGGGACCGATGGAGGACTTGCAGCCCATTGTAGAGAAGTCACCATTTTGGGACATTTTGGAGAGAGAAAGTGCTAGAGCAGGGGTAGAGTAAAAGTGACTGCCCCTCAGCAGGAGGCATTTGGGCCTGGATGGCCAGTTGGGGTGGGGTGGAGAGGGTGATGCTGGACAAAGGGCTGCAGGTGCAGCTCCAGGTGCTCAGGCTCCAGGTAAAGGGAGGGGCCCAGGTGCAGGTAGAGTGACGTTCTTGAGTGACGAGGCCCAAGGTCAGTCTGGGCAGGCCTGGGCAAGGTGAAACCATCAGGGAAGGTCAAAGGCAAGGTATTGAGCTCCAAGGGCACCTCGCCTTAGCTGGGAAGATGGGAGAACAGGCAGTGAAGGGCAAGGTGGCTCAGCCACCTGATAACCAGCCAGGGTTGCCGAGCAAGTTTATTTTATTTTTTCGGTCTTTAATGAGCTATAACATATACATGGTGAAGTACACAAATCTTCAGAGTCCATCCCATGATGCATTTTTATATCTGTTTACCCTCATGTAACCATCACCCGGATCAAGAGACAGAATATGTCCGGCACCCCACAAGGCTCCCATGGTGGGCCTCCCAGCCGTTACTCCCAGAAATATCCTACTGTGTCAGAGCCTGTATTTTGGGGTGTAGGGGTCCTGACTCAGCTCAAGGACCCCAGCAGTTCTGGGCAGGATGCCGCAGCTGTCTTTACCATCTCTGTGTGTTCCCTGCAGATACGACGTTGATTCGAAGAGCCCTGATTTATCCAAACACGTGAGTTCTGCCATGACTGCCCAGAGATTCTGAAACTCTCTTCAAATGGCAGAGTCTGGGTCAGCCTCAGGCTTCACTGTGACACAGACCGTGTGTCTGATGCTGCTTCTGGTCATTTCTGAGCCCGCCCACTTCTAGCCATGGGGTGATGGGAGAGGTGGGGTGGCTGTGGGCAGAGTGGGGGACACTGATGTTTTCTGTACCTTGGGCGTGCAGGATTTCCTGGGCCAGGCCTTCTGCACCCTCGGAGAGATCGTGGGGTCCCCTGGGAGCCGCCTGGAGAAGCCCCTCACGTAAGTATAGACGGGAGTGGAGCCTGTCTGGGTTGCTTCCCCAGGGATGGGCCAACCTCCTGCCCACCCTTAGCTCAGGGTAGGGGAGGAGCAATCCACCGCGCATGCGGGGTGATTAGGAATAAGGAGACCCCGTGGGCCCTGCCTTTGCAGGGCCGCTAACCCAGTTAACTTGGAGGGACCCAGGTTTAGTTATTAGAGCCTCACGTTCCTGGGACAGCCAGGGGCACTATCTAGCCCACCCCTACCTCCCACCCTTGCCAATGTATAGGGGAAGGAATCGAAGCCCAAAGAGGGGAAAGTGACTTGCCCAAGGCCACACGGCTAAGAAGTGGGAGAGCTGGGATTTGAATTCAGCGTTCTCCTCACATAGCATATCCTTCAGATTGTTCACCCCTTGCTGTAGGTCAGAGGTGGGTATGGTGAGGCGCCCCTCATCTCACCCTGCCCCTCCGACCATCTGCATTATAGGGCTGTAAGTGCTTTTAGGGGAAAGCTATTCCTCTGGGCAGGCTCCGGGATGAGGAATCCCAAGGCTTCTTACAGTGGAGCCTGCGGGCGGCTGTAGGCACCGGCCAGGCCTGGCTGGGTAGCAGGGGTGCCCTCTCTTGTCCCTATTTCTCAGGGAGCCCCAGGGGCAGAACCCAGACAAGAGGAGCCTGCAGACTGGGATAAGTGCCCCGGCCACGTGGCAGGGTGGGCGGGAAGGGGAGAGCAGGCCAGGCTGGGCCTCAGCCCCGTGCTTGCTTCTGCCAAATTCACACTGGATGCTGTCCCTCACCATGATGGAGAAGTGCTGAATGTGTTACTGTCGGGGAGGGGGGTCTCTCTCCCAGGCCCTTGTCTCTGACCCCCACTAACTGTATGGTAACTTCTGAGCCCCCAGAGGGGCTTCTCTGTCCCTGAAAAGGTCTCCTTCTCTGGGTTCACAGAGAATAATGATATAAACTATCATTTATTGAAAATAGGGAACAAACCCAGGTTTGGAGGGCTCTGACATTTATGGAATTTGGGGTCCTCAGAGTGAGTGTGTGTGTCTGCTCCTCTCAGCTCCCAACTGCCCGGGTCAAAAGCCTGCTTGTCATTTGGGTCTCTTTCCTCCCTGCTGTCACCCGGCCCACCTTTGGGGGACAGGCACACCTGCTTGGGGGGTGGATTGAGGAAGACCTCCGCAGGAGACGGCTGGGGAGGCGAGCCTTGGGGAAGGCAAGCGGGATCTTGGAGACAATGGGTTGGTGAAGGAGGGGGACCTGTTTCCCCCACCGAAAATGTCACGTGTCTCAGTCTCCCGGCTGGCCGCGTGCACAACAGTTCCCTTTCACTGGGCGTCTCTTCTGGGCCAGACCGCCATCGGCTTCTCTGATCTCATGGGATTCTCTCAGCAGTC
This sequence comes from Leptonychotes weddellii, assembly GCF_054177405.1. Lineage (NCBI taxonomy): Eukaryota > Metazoa > Chordata > Mammalia > Carnivora > Phocidae > Leptonychotes > Leptonychotes weddellii. The sequence goes on along the minus strand of NC_138376.1, from coordinate 27,216,629 downwards.
TCCCCATTTCACAGTCCAGCCACGGAGGCTTGCAGAGGTAGAGCACGGTTCTCAAAGCGCAGCAGCCTTCGGCGTCATTGGAGGGCTTGTTAAAGCACAGATTACTGGGCTCAAACCACCCGCCCCTTAGTCTGGTGTGGGGCCTGCGATCTTACATTTCTAACACATTCCTAGGGATGCTGACGGTGCACACTTTGAGAACCCCTGAGGTAGAGTCACCCAGCACTTCACAGCAAGGTTTGGAAGACCTCTCCTTCCTCTGGCCTGTAGCTCTTGGTCCTGTTTTGATGTTTGATCCAGAATAGATACCTGTCTCCAAGAATTCCGATGCCAAGTGCTATGGCCTCTCAGGACGGGGGTGCTTGACTCAGGGCACGCTCTCTCTGCCTCTCTCTCTACAGGATAGGAGCATTCAGCCTGAATTCCAGGACAGGCAAACCCATGCCAGCGGTATCCAATGGGTAGGTCAGCAGACATCTCTGGCCCTGGAGTCCTCAGACATCCAGCCGGCTCTGCAGAGGGGGCTTCAGAGTCTAGGCCCGGTCTCTGCTCCCACCGCTGCGCCTTCAGCCCTGGTTGGTTGGGGGGGCGGGGGAGAGAGGGCCACTCTGCAGCCGGCCCCTCCCCCACCTGGCTGGAGCTCCAGCATCCCCAACCCCAGTGGCTCATGGGACTTCGGGGAGCAGGGTGGGGAGCAGAGGTGGGGGCTGCTTCCAGTGGTCAGCAGGGGCTGGACACTTGCCCTTCCTCTCTCCCTGGCCTGGTTTCTTCTGCCTCCTACCCCTTGCCTTTCTCCCCTCCCTCTTTCCCTCCCTTCTGTTTATCTCCTTATCCCACTTCCCCTCTACTGCTTGCACTGCTGGATGTCAGCCTCCTCGTGGAGTAGATTCTGCTCAATCCTCACTTTTTGTATTTGCTCACCGGCTGTGCTGGGGCAGCCTCACTCCCCTGGCCTCCACCCTGACCGTCTGCTTTTGGCCAGCTTCATGCAACTATATGCAACTATATGCAACAAAGACAGCGCCCCCCCCCCCCCCCACTCATTTCCTCTCCTCCTCTCCTGGTTGGAGAGAGGGCCTTCACCTGAGGGTGTGGGGTGGGGCAGGTTAGGGAATATCTACCACCCTGGTGACCAGCCTGGAGGTGCGTCACACTGATGAACATTTTGGCTGAGTAAGCAAACCTCCCCCGGCCTTGCTGAGAGCTCCTAGGAGCTGGGGTCCCAGCAGCTGGACTGGCTACTGGAGCTGCTGGATATGGGAAAGGGGCCTCTAGGGGCCCTGGGTGCTCACAGCCCAGGCAGGGTGTGGATGCTGATTTACACCGAGAGTATGGAAGCAGCAGTCAGATAGGGAGCTGGAGTCAGGGGGAGAAGCAGAGAGTGAGGGCCAGAAAGGCAAAGGGAGAGAAAAAGGAAGGCCCTGAGCAGGTGGGAGCCGGTTCAGTCTGGAGGGGAGGGAAGGGAAGATGGGAAATCAAAGAAGGGCCCAGAGGCAGAAGGAGGAACAGATGGAGAAACACGGGCGGAGGAGGCTGGTGTGAGGATCCTGTCTCTTGGTCAAACAAATCATATCTTTACACCCAGGGGGGGCCAGACCAGGGCTGGGGCACCCTGCTCAGCTGCCCACGTCTAGGGGCGCAAGCTGGCAGGGGAACCTCCAGATGTAGCCCCTGCTCTACTCTCCTGATGTGGAGAGACCTGGGCTGTCTCAGCCTCTGGGGCCGGCTCCCCTGCCTCCTCTACTTGAGAGCCTCTCCCTCCAAAAGCTGGCACTGGGGAGAGCTCCATCAGTGGTTCTCAAAGTGTGTTCTGCAGACAGCATGCTGGGAGCCTCGAGGCTGGCCTGAGGTGTGGGGCTGGATTTTAGCAGCTTGGTGAAATTGCGAAGGAAAGGCGGGGAGGGAAATGATGCTCCTTGGGGGCCTTTTTTGTGCCATGCGCTGTGTGTGCACATCCTGACTAATGGAACCTACAAACACACTCATTCTATGGGTGAGGAAACCGGGGCTCAGAGGGGTACAATCATGAGTCCAAAGTTAAGCAGCTGCTGGACAACATGACATTTTTTTCTCTTTCCCAGTGGCCCCTGGCCGCACTGGGGACCCCCAACTCCGGGTTCATCCCAAACACTGGAGTGGGATGGGCTGCTGCTTGGGGGAGGGTGCCCTCCTGATCCAGGGAAGAGGTGGTCCAGATCCTCTGGGAGAAGCCCCACCTTGGGAACTTGACCTCCTGAGGGGTTCTTGGGTGGGCCGACTTCATGTCCTGGTTGTCCACCTCACTGAGGAGCTGCATGAATGGCCAGGATCTCTCTTCTCTGGAGAGACCCCAGCCAAGGAGTTTAAGGGGAGGTAGCCGTGGGAGAGAGCCTGGACAAGCTGCCACCAGGAGGATACCAGCCCTTCTGCTTAACTCCCTCCTGCGGCTTGCTCTCCCACCCATGATAAATCAGAGCGACTCAGAGCTGAAATGTTCCAGGACTCTGGGGGTCAGCTGGGTGCAGGGTGGGGTGGCTGGCCCACGAGGTCTTTTGCCCACAGAAGTGGTCTTTGGATGGAAAGTTTGAGAACCACTGGTCTGGAAGCCTCCGGGTGAGTCTGGATGCTTTTCCGCTTCTAGGACTTTCATTGCAGACACTACCCTTCCTGGTGGGCTCTTGGGGAGCAGGGGGCGGGGCAGCTCCAGGCCTGGGGGGCCTGGCCCAGGAAGCAGTGCCCTAGGCCACACTGCCACAAGTATTTCAGGAGACTCTGTCTTCTCAGGGGCTCTGGGCAGATCTGCTGGATGGGGAGGGGGGGAGGATGAGGAGGGCCGATTCAGGGAGTGTGCAGGTTTTGTGTCTGTCTTTGTCTGGCTCTCCATTCTTTCATCTTCTCCTCTCCCAGTGGTGTCCCAGGGAAGAAATGTGGCACCATCATCCTGTCCGCCGAGGAGCTGAGCAACTGTAGGGTGAGTGGCAGGGAGACACTAGGACAGGACCTGGTGGGGGTGGGGGTGGAGCAGTGACAGAGGGCAGGTTGCTGTCCCTGTGTCCCCCAGGGCCATGTGCGTCCTTGGAGGGAATCTGGGGGAAGACAGGGCTCCCCAGTTTCACCTGGCTGTCCTAGAATTCTGTAACATCAGAGCCAGAATGTTGTCTCCTTTTACAGCCGAGCCGACTGAGACTCAGAAGGGACGGAACACGCCCACAATGAGCAGCAGAGCCGGCTGGACCCTGGTCCCCTGCCTTCCAGGCTAGGGCTCCTCCATTCCCTGTCATGGTCCCCTCTCCCCAAACCAAGACTGCTTTGGCTCCAGCCCTGGCAGCAGAGGGGCTTTTTCAGTCGTGAGCCTGGGTGCTTGGCAGTTAGTTGTCATGTTTCACTTTTAGCTCGGGAGTAGGGTGACACCCTGCATGGGATTGAGGGAGTGAGGACGCGTGGTTGGGGAGTGCGTGTTGCGAAGCCAGAGGATGCAATCCCACGCAGCCCTTGGTTTTGCTTTTTCTGTGGGACTGTGGAGAAGCAGGACATGGGGACAGCGGGAAGGGTAGCTGAGCACACCGAGGAGGGGCTCGGGGGACCCGATGGCTAATAATAACGATGAAACACAGTAATGATGATAGTTATTATTTGTCGAGGGGTGGGCATTTTGGGTAAGTTGTCACTACTCCCGACAATAATCCGAAGAGGTAGGTACTGTTGTTATTCCCATTTTATGAATAAGGAAATTGAGGCTCAGAGAAGCTAAGCCATCTGTTCAAAGACAATAAGTCGTAGAGTCATGGTTCTAAACCAGGTCAACCCGATTCTAAAACCTTCTAAAATCGGGGCTCATGCCCAGGCCTGCATGCCTCTTAGGTTAATTAGGAGCCACAGGTAGGAGTGGGTGGGTCCTGGGGAGAGAAGGACGAGGTAGCCAGAGTATGAACACAGGACCAAGCCTAGGGTAGCCTGGGAACCCACATTCACATGGGGCTCAGGTAAGAGGGCCTAGGAGGGAGGAGGAGAAACAAGATTTTCTGACCTTCCTGGGAAGTCAGTGCAACTGTGGTTATTTGTTAGCTATAAATACTTGCCATATTAGAAAATAAAGTCAATAAATTAAAAATACATATATTAATTCATTAAAAAATGACAACAGTTTAACCCATTATAGGATAACATAAATAACACCTTTTTTGAAAAATAACTGTATTTTCCAAAACAAATGTCATTTATTTAGTGAGAAGAGTGGCCTTGTTTTGCAAGGCCTTGTTTTTGTAAATTTCTTTAATGTCAAGCTGAACAGAAGAGTCTCATATCTGCTTCTGCAGTCAATCTGTTGTGATATCACTGTTGGGTAACTTCTAGAAAACTCCATGTCTTATTGACATTATTATGAAAATAGCTTTGGCCTCACGGACCACCCCTTGAGGGTCCCTGGTCCATGCTTTGAGAACTGCTGCTATGGGGGTATAAATTGTTAGCCAAGATTGATTGAGCAATTATGCTGAGCCGCACATTGTGCTTAAGGGTTTACACGCGTTGACTGATTTATCTGTATTATTATAATATATGATGTAAGACTGTAGGTAGTATGAGGTATTATCGTTATCTGATATCTTACGGTTTTTATTTTACGGGGAGGTTAAATGACCTGCCCAAGGTCACATAGCCCCTGGGTAGAAGAGATTTGAACCCAGGCAGTCTGGTTCTAGTGCCAGGGTCTTTCACTGCCAGGCGGTGGGGTCCCCAACTCAGGGGCTTCCAGTGGGAGAATAAGACACAGAATTGCAGTATAGCGATGACCGCATCAGCTTATACACAAGTACTCATTCTTCTGGCTTCTCTGTCTGTTTACCTAGGTGGGTCTGGAGGAACTTGACAGCAGGGCTACACCCGAGGGCTTGGTGTGCTGTAGGCGCTCGGGGAGCTCTCTCGGGAATCTGTGACTGAATGATTGACCAAATGTTTAGCAGCAGCAGATGATGATGGAAACTCTTACAAGTGTATATGTTGACCATCTGGAAGTTCCTGGGGTTCAGACAAGGGAGAGGGAACCCAGCTGACATTATAGTAGAGCTATTTAAGCTCCCTGAGCCTCAGTTTCTCCACCTGTACGTTGGGGCTGATAAGGGTGCCTGTGGTGAGGATTGAAGGAGTTCGTGGAGGTGGCTGGGCCGACAGGTGCCTGGGGAAAGATGGAATCTGCATTCCTTGAAGGCTAAGGTGGGGTTGCTCCCCAGGCTTCTAGCTCAGCTAGTGACTTCCTCCCTAGTTGCTAATTAAATCGGGTAAAGTGACTTCCTCCCTAGTTGCTAATTAAATCGGGTAATAGAAGCTAACGTGCTTAGGGAATTCTAAAGCTCCAGACAATGCTGGGTGCTGTCCTTGTTCTGGTTTTCCGGGATTGGCAAAACAGTCCGTATTTAGTATTTATTAGGCGTCCCCCCCTTGCTCCTCCTTCCCCATCCCCCCTCCCCTCCTTCATCCAGGGGTGGTAGCGGTTTTCCTTGATCTAAGCTGTTCCAAGGCAAGGAGGTGGGGGGTGGGCTCCCTTCCTTCCTCTTGAGATTGTCAGCTCCTTTTCTTTTGGGGCATCTTTGGATGCGTTCTGTCTTTCCCTAGAATACTTGCAAGGAAAAGAGACTAATTCCCAGCATCTGGCTGAATGAAAATAATTACATCTGAACTGCTTTGCTTCTGAGTTCCAGCTCTGCATTCAGTGGGAGGATCAAAGGAAGAGGGTGGAGTCTAAGGGGTGGTTTTTTTTTTTTTTTTTCTTTCCCTTACCAGAGCAGGGCTTTCTGCTCAAGTGAATGCATTCTGCCTAAGTAGACAAACCCTCCCTCCATCCACAGTTACCGTGTGGGCGGTTGGGGACGAGCGAAGGACCGGAGTGGACTCCCGTGGGTCGCCAGCACGCTTCGATAGGTTATGCAAAAAGCCTCGCTCATCGAGATTTTAAATACCAAGAAAGTTGCAACAATCAGAATTTGATCCAAAATATTATTCAGTGATACTTGATGTTGACAATGATGAGCTTAAGCTCCTGAAGGGCCTCTGAGTCATCAAAGATTTAATTATGTTCAGCAGTAAAACCGTCATTATTCCCTGTCATACTGACCAACATTTGCATAGTCCGCACAGTTGGCCCGAGCCCCTTGTGTTCACAGTCTATTTGATCCTCACCACAGGGCTGGGAGATGGGGAGGGGTGAGTGCCCCCAGCCCACAGATGCAGAGAGGTTGAAGTGCCAGCCTCAGATGGCTGAGCTGTGGACTCCTAATCCTCAGAGAGTACTTCCCTCACCCACAGTGAAGCCATAAGCTTTACGGTACATGGAAGAGCCGTGGGCTTTGTGATCTTTGTGGGGCAGGAATCTTCAGCGGCCGTGGTCAGTGGCTGGGCTTCTAGAGAGTTCTTGGCCAGATAGTGCATCTTCACTGCCTCCCAGTCAGGTCCCTATATACACTGGCAAGAAGGCAGCTCACCTCTCACAAGCCAGGGGAGTCAAAGCTTTTCACTTGTAGCTGCCCCAACCCCCCCGCCTTAGGTATCACCAGCTTGCTCATGTGTTCATTCGTTTTAGCAAATATGTCTTGGGTCAGTTCTTGCCCCCCCTCCCAGAGTTTCCAATTTAGTGTGAGAGACAGAAATGCCAACCAGCAATCACGGTACAGCAGGGGTCCTTAACTTCATCAGACCCATTGCCTCTTTTTTTAGTAGCAGGTATTTTATAGCACTCTTTACTATCCTGAAGGAAAATCCATGGATAATACCATATAAGAGGCCCAAATACATACAGGTGAAGGAATAAGCCTGTGCAGCTACCTGGAAGAAGATGGGTCCAGGCAAAGAGAACAGCTTGTGCAAAGGCCCTGGGGCAAGGAGATAGTGATGGGTGACACTGGAGAGGTGAGAGAGTAGGTGGGGTGGGAGACTAGATGGTGCGGGACCTTGTAGCGGGCCTGCTTAGCAGGTTTGAATCTTGATAAAGTCAGAACTCTCACTGTTCTCAGGACAGACATCAGGGAGAGCCCAGTGTTTCCATGTGGGAACCTAGGGAAGAGTCCTGGGAGAAAGGGAGAAAGATAAGGAGAAAGAGGTAAGGTGAAGCGGGGGAAGCGGTGAAGCTTTTCTGAGACTCAGAAGCATGCAGGTTGGTATTTGGGAAAGACGTGTGTTGTGGCACAGATGCGTGATCCACGACGAGCAGACACACACCACCCTTTTACAAGTTAGCTGGTAATTTTTTTTTTGGTCTTAGAAATCATCCCTCTGGTTTAAAAAAAACAAAACAAAAACAAAAACATTTTTTCCTGATGCTAAAAAATAACATGTTCATAGTGGACATGACAGAAAATACAAAGAGATAATCATTGTTCACATTTTGGTGCATTTGCTGCATTTCCTCCTTTCTTCTAGGTGTTTCTGTGTATGGTTTTTTTCTTCTAATTAGTAGAATGTGGTATCCAGATTTATGTTCCCATGTCATTAGATATTCTTTGAAAACGTATTTAATAGCTATATATTATGCCTCCATTATATGGATGGCCATAATTTATTAAATCTATTCTCTTATAGGAAACAGTATCATTCACACTGCCGTGAATATCTGCTCCTAGCCAAATCATTCCATTTTTCTTTTGAACTTTAGTTGATGGATTTTGGTTAGTATCCCAGACACATAGGCTCCATGCGTGGGAGGGAAAACGGCCAATCTGGGGTTTACAGCGTCTGAATGACCAAATCAACAGATGCACAGCTGATGAGATTATTTGAGAAGTCAGTCATTAAGACTGCAGAGAAAACCCAGCTTGACCCCCACGTGGTCATTACAGTCAATGTGTAGTGACAGGCCTGATCTCCTAGACCAACTCCCACACCCACCATCTGTGTTCAAATCAGCTCTAACCTACAGGGTCTTTGTGGATATCCCAAAACGCCTGCACCCCAGGCCCCCTGCTTCTGCAGTCTTATCCTGGTAAGCTGGGGCTCTGGACCCTTCTGTGAATGTGGGAGCCCTCCCAGAGGTTACAGCTCACAGAATCACTCTCGACTCTGGGTTGTGTTCCCTCCTGCTGGCGTGCTGAATTTCAGAGTTGTGGCTAATGATTCTTTATCTTTTTAATTGATATCTTTTTTTCCGCAAACTTTGAAGAGAAGCCAATAAATGTCATCATGGTTCCACCATCTATTGAAAAGTTCTTTTTAGGGTGTAGCATGTGAGCAGGAGGGCAAAGTGGTTAAGAACTTGGGCTCTGGATCCAGACCAAATGCCATTGCTTACTAGCTATGTGACTCTGGGCAGGTTACTTGACTTTTCTGTGCCTCCGTTTCTTCATTTGTAAAATGGCTTTATTTGAATTGTGGATGTTTTGTTTGTCATGGGTTTTTGCATTGATTTTGATTTTTCAAGATGTCACATTAAAATCTTGATTTTGATGACTGGGCTTTTGGGCACCTTCTAAATTTTACACTTACCTTACTCTTATTCTGATACTGGAGGATGCCAGCAAGACCCAGCTTCCGTTCTCCCTTCCTGGGTGTTGCTACCCTCTCCTGGCCTTCAGCTCACCTGCTGTCCTCTGGGCCTGAACTCTGACCTCCTGGGTCAGGGAGGGCTAACGCTCTGGAGTAGGCCAGGCCACCCTGGAGTGAAAGGCTGTTTGCTGTAGTCTCCCCAGCGGCCTGATTAACATGCGGGAAGATGCAAATTGAGGCAATCCTGCTGTTTTAGAAGAACTTAATATGTTTTTTGTTTTTTCTTAAAGATTTTATTTATTTATTTGACAGAGAGAGACACAGCGAGAGAGGGAACACAAGCAGGAGATATGGGAGAGGGAGAAGCAGCCTTCCTGTCGAGCAGGGAGCCTGATGCGGGGCTCGATCCCAGGACCCTGGGATCATGACCTGAGCCGAAGGCAGATGCTTAACCAACTGAGCCACCCAGGCGCTCCGAAGAAGTTAATATGTTTTTTAAAAAGATAGGGCGAAAAGGCAGAAATTGCTGGAAATTATATATTGCAGGAATTGTTTATCTTCTCCACAGTTGATTCCAGAGATGCTTCTGGTTTGGGAAGAGCATTTCACGTGCTCAGAGAGCCCCACCCTCCAGCTGAGGCTTCAAACAGCCGGACCTCTGACCTTAGCCAGGATTGGCTGCTTCCTAATCCTGCTGGCCCAGTCCATCTATAGCCACTCCCCAGACTCTTCCTGGGGTCCATTCACTAACCTGCACTTAAGGGGAGCGGTCAAAGCCTTGTCTGTGTGATATGACTATTGACATAACTCAGAGCCACCTTCAAAAGCACAGTCCCCGGGAGGGTGGTGGTGGAGGGATGGGATAACTGGGTGATGGGCATTAAAGAGGGCACATGATGGAATGAGCACTGGGTGTTCTATGCGACTGATAAATCACTAAATTCTACCCCTGAAACTAATAATACACTCTATGTTCATTAATTGAATTTAATTTTAAAATTAAAAAAAAAAAAGCACAGTCCCGAGACAGCTACGGTGCCTTGTCTCAAGGACTCCCCAGCGGGTGCGCCCTCATGAGGGAAGAAGCTTGCTGTGGTCACAGCCTAGAAGTCTCACTGCAGGTCTGTTTTATCCCCATGGATTCAACAGTGGCAAGACAGTACTGATGATCGCAAAGCGCTTTTGGTGAATGTTTCTGGGTCTAGATTGTGTTAGGGAGGGCGGATCAGGTTGAGCGGCAGAATAAGCTGCCAGCAACACCTCATGGATTTGCCATCAGCCGGAATGAGGTGTGGCTCATTGGAGGATTTTTCCAGTTAGCTGAATTTCAGAGCCAGGCTTTTTTTTTTTTTTTTCCCCTGTAATTTTAACTAGTTTGCACGGAGGAGGCCTTTCTAAAATGGATTTCACACTTCTCTGACTCCTCAAACTGAGGCTACAGAACATAATTAAACTTATCGGGATGATTTGGGGTCATCATTTGGAATCTCAGTTATTAAGCTTTGGAGCCAGACTGTCTTGCTCCGATCCCAGCTTCTCCTCCTAATAGCTGTGTGGCTTCGGGCAAGGGTGTTAACCTCTCTGGGCCTCAGTTTCCCCATCTTTAAAATGGGAATAATAATAGTTCCTACCTCTTGGGGTTGGTGAGAAGATTAAAGGAACTGATAGGCATAAAGATATCTGCTTGGCACAGATTAGGTAGAGCCCTATTCTACTGCCATTTTCATAGGTAGACACCAGTTAAACATTGGCGGTTGCATAGGGTTCAGCGCAAGAATAGATGGCTCCCGTTCTTACAGCTGCTCCATGCTCTGCACTGTGGACCAGTGTTTCACAAAGGCCCTTGGCTTTACTCTTCAGGATGGGATCTCAGGGGGCCATTCCTACTCCATTTTTCCAGAAGAGAGCACCCAGGCTTAGGTGACATCGCTTGCAACGGGCTGCTCAGCTGATAGGGGGCAGAAGTGCAGCTCCAAACAGGTGGCCTTGGCTGAATGGTCCTGGGCGTGATGATCTGTTACGTTCTGCTTCCCTTCCTGATCTTGCAGGGCCTTGAGGGGTTCTCCTCGGAAGCGACACTAAGAGCTTTTGCCCCTGGATTTTGTGGCATTGGTTTTGGTTGTTTCAATGTAAGTGTGTATTTTATAGTCAACCAGTGCGGCTTGTTGTGTGTGGCCTGCCTGAGTTCATTCAGGTGACCTCCAGATGGGTGGGGTCACATTTGGAGTTCCAACCCAGCCGTATCCTGGGGAAGCCGGAGGGGGTCTGGACTCCCGGACTGTCTCCTGAGTGCCAGCCTCCCCAGTGTCGTCCCTGTCCCCTGATGCTCCCAGTGCCATCGGCACGGAAGCCTAAATTGCCTGGCATTAAAGGACAGTGTCATCGGCCTGCCCAGCAGGTCACTTTACGGAGAAGGAAACTGAGGCTGAGAGCCCAGAACTCAGGGAGCCTTGCTGGGCTATCCGCCTCTGCTGTCCTCAGCAGAGTCTGAAGGGCGGTGTTTTCTGGTGCCACAGCCCGCTGCCCCTGTGGGAGGAGCGAGGGCCGGCTTGGTGGGCCTATGAGCGGTGCGGTCCCGTAGGGCCTATGCTCAGTTTAATGCAATGCCCTGCTGTCACATTTCCCCTTTCCCATGGGCCTCACCAATTCTATAGCCAGCGTTGGGAGGAGCCCACCTGGTCCTAGGCCTCCTCCTTTTTCTAGGCCATGGGATAGAGCTCCCCAGGGAGGCATTTAAAATGCTCCCTCCCTCCAACATGGGATGGGATTGGAACTTTCTACTGTGGAGATACAGTGACTGCAGGGAGCGGGCTTAGAAGGTGAGAGATCTTTCTGGGAGGCTGAGGGAGAAAGCCCCGCCTGGGTGATCCTCTATGTGACCTTGGGCATATGACAGGATTTAAAAGCCTCAGTTTCCTCATCTGTAAAATGGAGAGAGTAGCAGTTACTTCATATGGTTGTTATGCGGATTCAGTGAAATAATGTGTGTAAAGAGAAGGCTTCACGCAGTGACTTGCACGTAGTAAGTGCTCCAAAAGTCGGCCGGTCTCTTATTCCAGGTCTGATGTCCTAGGTTTCTCTGGAGGCTCTAGGATTCCCAGGGCTCCTAGGCCTTGCAAGACCCCAGTCCAGCTCCTTCTTCCTCTCGGGTAGGCCACGAAGAAAGACATGATGAAAGTTGTCATTACCTGGGCCCCTCTGTGTGCGGGCTGCTGTGCCTCAGCCCTGCCCCTCCTCAGGGCCTCCCTTGAGTGGGCACTTCCGGCCCAGGTTAACCAGAGGCCAGCCCCTTCCCGTCCATACCCGCCCCGGAGTCTGTCCAAAGAAAGCAAGGAAGGGGGCCTCCCGAACTGGACTGCGCTCTCTCTCTCAGGGAGCGGAGGGGTGTGCCGGAAGGGACGTGACTTTGAAATCAGTCCATACGTGCTGAATTGCCACTCGACCAGTTACCACCTGGTGATCTTGGGCAGGTTAGCTGCTTCTACCCCCTGCTCCCTCATTTATAAAAAAGCGACAAAGGGTTACTTTAAGGGCTAAAGGGGATAAGGAGATCAGTGACTTGGCCATACATACGGTATCTAGTAAATGTGTGTTGAAGGAACGAATGAGTGAAGGGAAGGATGCTCTGTGTTTGCTATTGTCAGATGTCCTTGAGGGAAGGCATTTGAGGGAGTGGGGCAGGGACAGAGGCCACACACATTGTGTGTACAGGGAGGGGCAAGTGTGCAAATAGCTTGCACGTACAAGGCACCTGGTGTGCGCCATATAATATTTCCAGCACTATCGTCATATTGACTCATTTCAACCTCACAACAAACCTATGAGGTAGGCTGCCGGTACCCAATTTTACAGATGAGAAAACTGAGGCCAGAGAGGGTGAACAACTTGCTCTAGGTCACACAGCTAGAAAGGGATGGAGCTGAAGCAGGCAGCCTGGCTCCAGCAACCATATTCTTTTTTTTTCCCCAGCAATCATATTCTTAACCATTATATCATACCCACTCCCAAACCTTTGACCATGTCCTTCAAACATGTGGGAGGTTGCCTTTTCATCTCTGCCACCATTTTGGTCCTCACAGGCCTGTAGGACACTGATCTCATGAGACGGTCTTCTCCAGTGACAGGAAGGGGGCAGTGAGAGAGCTAAGTGACTTCCCGACAGGCCCTGGCCCTGAAGGGCAAGCCAGGCCCCAGGGACTAGACAACAAAGCTCTGAGCTCTGGCCACCTGGCAGCTGGTTTGTCAGGATGCAGACCTTTCAGGTTGAAGAGGCCACGTGGGGATGGATGACGAGGAGGACATGGGGGCATCTCTGCCCAGTGTCCTGTCAGCCGCAGCGAACTGAGGAACTGGGGGCCATGTGAGGGGAGGGGTCCAGCAATCCTCACCAGGGCCTGGCTACCTTCTTTGTGCTCTTGGGCTGAGTGTTGTGTCCGCTGGGGCCGTCAGCTGGTCACGGCAGTCAGATCCCAGGGCTCTGCCTGGTGAACTTGGGGGAGTTGCTCCCTGCTTTGAGCCTTAGGCTGCTCAGCTGTAAAATGGGCCGCACCTACCTTAGAGAGTTGGGTGGGCCTCTCATGGCTTAGTGGGTGTGAAAGTGATGTCTCATCTTTTTTTTTTTTTTTAAGATGTATTTATTTGAGAGAGAGAGAGCAAGGGGAGGAGCAGAGGGAGAGGGAGAATCCCAAGTAGACTCCCCACTCAGCACAGGGGCTCAATCCCATGACCCTGAGATCATGACCTGAGGTGAAACCAAGAGTCGGACGCTTAACCGACTGCGCCACCCAGGAGCCCCCGTGGTGTTTCATCTTGACAGTCTTCTTGGAGCCACCTAGTGTGTGAGGGGATGAGGTGCTGTGGACCGAGCGAGGGCTCTGAGGTTGTCAGACCGAGGTCAGAGTAGCCTTGGGTGAGTCGCTTCACCTGTCTGAGCCACTGGGTAAAACAGTAGCGGACTCACGCACATCAACACTGATGGGCCTGCACTCTGCCGAGTACTTTGCCTTTAGTCCTCGCGATAGCCCTTTGAGGTGGGTGCTGTGATCAGCCTCGTGGTACAGAGGGGAAACTGAGGCTCCAAGCGGTTGCCTCCCTTGTCTGAGGTCACACAGCTAGAAAGTGGCAGAGCCAGAATTCAAACTGGGGCAGCTGGCTCCAGAATCCACCCGCTTCAGCTGGGGCAACTGGCTCCAGAATCAACCCCCCACCCCGCCCCCCACTGCTCCATCAGACCTGCCCAGTAGGGTTGTTCGAAGATGAAATGAGACCCCCCCACCCCCCCCAGTATTAGCCCAGGGCCTGGCCCTTGGTTGGTGCAGGGCAAACGTAACATGCTGTCCTTTAACCAGCTTGGTACTCGGAATCCTCCTCTCTTCCAGGGCCTTGGGGCTGTGTTTCCACAGGGATTGGGGCGCCCTCCAGCCGTCTCCTGCCTCACCCCTGTTCTCCCTCCTTCCCACCAGGATGTAGCCACAATGCAGTTCTGTGCCAACAAGCTGGACAAAAAGGATTTCTTTGGGAAGTCCGACCCCTTCTTGGTGTTCTACAGAAGCAATGAGGATGGAACGTAAGTCCCCTGACAGCACTTCACCCCCTTTCCAGCATCAGGGATGGAGGGGTGTGGTGACCTTCCAGGCAGGGGGGCTTGGGCCTGCCTCTTCCCAGTGCCGCCTGGGCCTCCTGCTCACAGTAGCAGCCGGGGCTCCTGGGTAGTGCCCTGACACGTGGTTGGGACCGGTGGGGGGTACGGGCAGCTCCCAAGCCAGCAGTGCCATTCTGAGGGTCTCAGCAATGGTGGGTGCTAGGTATGTTGGAGGTGAGGGGAGTGGGCAAAAGCAGGGCTAGGGTGGGAATGAGGGGTTCCTCCGAATAGCCCCTTCCTTCTTCCACACAAATCAGCACATATCTCCAGCCCACCCCTCCTCCGCCAGCAGCCCTCTGAACACCCCACTACCACACGTGCCCCCCACCCAACTACCACACGCCCAGCATGGCAAATCCGGACCCTGTTACCTGGCCAGTCCCACACCTTGCCATAGGCTTCATTGAAAACTGCACGCGTCTTTAAAGCCCCCATTTCCTCCTCTCCTCTCCCTAATCTGGAAGCCACCCACAGTATGACGGAAACACACACAACACGTCGGCAAATGTAGGTCAGCCGTGCACACGGATGCACAGATTCTAGGTTGAGGGTCTGAGGACCTCGGTCCACCCCATTGGCTTGCTGTGTGACCCGGGGCAAGTTATGCCCCCTCTCTGGGCCTATTTTCTCATCAGGAAAATGAATCAGTTGGATTAGGCAGTCTCCACGGTCTCTTTAAGCAGCACAGCTGTGGGAGGCTGTGGCCACTTTGAGCTGGGATGCTGCAGAACCGGGAAGCGATGGGGCCAGGGAGGTTAATTAGAGAAACACTGCTGGAGAAGGGGAACTTGGAAGCAGGTTTGGAAGGAGAGGGAGAAAATGGGTCCATGGGGGAGGAGCAGATGAATAACAGGCTAGAGAAAAGGCGAGTGTAAAGCAGGTGTGTCCGGAGCGGAGCGGAGGGCAGAAAGGCCTCCTCCAAGCTCCCCTTGATTCTGGAACTCTGGGTGTGTGTGTGCGTGTGTGTGTGTGTGTGTGTGTGTGTGTGCTGGGGGGCAGGGAGGAGCAGGGAGGAGGTGTGTTTCACTTCAAGGGAAAACTGATTTTAAATCTGAACGAAAAAAAAACAAGGGAAATTAGGTGTGATCATTTGCATAACAAAAGAGTCTTTGTCTCACCAAAGGACTCCCAGCAGGATTTCTTTAAATAATTCTTGTTGACTTTGACTTGACTAGAGGGAGGGAGGGAAAGGGCCGAGTGATGTTCCGGGCGCCCACGGAAATGGCCACACAGGTCTCCTCCAGAGAGGCGACGCCTGGTCAGGCCAGGTTTGTCTCGGAGGTGAAGGCCGGCTGGCCAGGAGAGAGGGATTTGGGGTTGGGAGCAGGGAAGGGGTGTGTTGCAAAGTGTTTGCCAGTGATTGTTCTAGCAGAGCCTGTGTAGGATGGGTGGGGAGGGGGCAGGGAAGAGGGAGAGACTCGTGACTGACACCGTGAACAGGTGGGAGGTGCTGAGCGCTGGCGAGCCTCGGAGCCTCGCCCGGGAAATGCAGGGAGGAAGAGGGGAGGGGAGGACGGGGGCAAAAGGACAGTGAGCAGACCTCACTAGGCAGGACTGCGGTGGCCACTGAAGTCAGAGCCCCTCCCCGGTAGTGGAGCTGTGGGAAACCCAGAGTGTTAAAAATGGCAAAGGAGCTGGTCAGATGGGGGAGGCGATGGGAGTTTATTTGGGGGCAAGTTTCACTTGAAGCACGGGCTGGATCTCTCCAGGAGCGGTCACCAAGGGCAGCTGGAGAAACCCACCCAGAGGCCCCCAAAGGATGGGCCAGTCTGTGGGCACAGGTTGGAGGCTGACCTGGTGGAAGCAGGGTGGTTACCCAGGGTTTGAGGAGAGATGAGTAGGTTTGGGAGACACCCCCAGTTAGGAAGAGGTCAGGAGGAAGGTCGGTGAGGGAACCCAGGGAGTGGAATGTCCTGGAGGGAAAGGGGAGGAAGCGTCTTCAGAGCACCCACTGTCCCGCTGGCCCTGTACCTACTTTGTCTTCTTCAGTCCCAGTCTCTCCTCTGGGAGTAAGAATGTGATAGAGAGGTCTGCCGGGCTGCCTGCTGTGTACCTTTAGGCAAGTCTCTTAACCCAATGGAACTTTCTGGAATGATGGCAATGTTCTGTGTCTTGCCATCCAGTACAGTCGCCATTAGCTACACGTAGCCGTTGAGTCTGTGAAACGGGGCTCGTGTGACTGAGGAGCTTAATTTTTAATTTAATTTAGATTAATTTAAAGGTAAATAGTCCCGTGTGGCTAGAAGCTACCATATTGGATAGCGCACCTATAACCTCCCCAACTCAGTTTCTTGGTACGTGCAGTGGAGATAATCCTACCATCTCCCTCTCAGGGTTGCTGTGAGGACCACATGAGTTCATATATGTCATTAGAACAGGGCCCGGCAGTGTTAGCTACTGGTTCCCCCCCCACCCCATTTTACAATGAAGGGGAAGCTCAGAGAGAGAAAGTCACTTGCCCAGGACTGCACAGCTGGCGGGAGGGGCCCTGGGAATGGAGCCTCACCAGTCCGACTCATGCTCTCCCACACCACACACCCTAAGCGGAAGTCAGGGTGAATTGAGTTGAGCCATGAGATGTCTGCAGGGACCATTTCCACACCAGGCCCAGCCCCCACGGCAAGTGCAGCAGGGAGTCGAGGGGTCTGTGGATTTGGTGATGAGGGGCTTGGGGGACCTTAAAGAAAGCAGCTTCAGAGCAGAGTCTGAAAGCAGAAACAGGACTACACAGGGCTCAGGGAGAGGCACGGAGGGAGGCAATCGGACTAATAGCTCAGAAGACCCGGCTCAAGAAACTGGTTGGCAAGGGAGAAGAGACAGAGAAGTCGGTGGGTCCAAAGAGATGGAGGGGGCTGTGAGGGTTCCACAGCAGGTGGGTGTAACTGTTCCAGGTAGGAGGTCTCTGGAGCCCAGCCCGGCTTCTGCACAGGCAGGCGAACTCCCTCCTTTTGAAGCCCAGGGGCTGCTCCTGATTCTCCCTCCCGCGCCCCCCTCCCCAACCCTTTCCTCTTCCTGCCTTACCTGCCTGCCCCAACTTGGGCAGCCATGGCCCCCTCCTGTCCCCGTTCTCCATTCCTGTCCTCGTCACCAGCTCCGGGGTGTGTGGGGAGGTCTCCCACATGTATCTCCACACGCCAGTGGGCGGGCGAGAAGGAGCAGAGAAGAGAAACGCTGAGCCGCGGTGACAGGAATGACATTTTGACTTGAAAATTGCCAGAGAAGAAGTGGCAGAGGCTGTGTGGGCACGGGCGGGGCCCAGGCACTTTCCGGGGTGACCTTTCCAGGCTGAGAGGTGGCTGGGGTGGGGGGAGGCTGGGAAATCTCAGGGGGACAGCCTCTGCCCCCAGGTCGGCTCTGGCTCCTGGCCACCCCTCCGTGTTGGCAGGGCAGGCTGCCAGGACGGGGCCAGCAGGCATGGCATGGGGTGTGGGCAGGGACGCTGGATTGGAGCCCGGCGGGGTAAGCCAGTTGGGCACTTTTCGTTTGCAAAGCAGGCTCGGTGGATTCACACTGGGAGAGCCGAAAGTGTCTTAGAGATTGTCTAAGCCAGGGGCCTCACTTTCACTGCCTTTAATGCCAGTGAAAGCTGTGGAAACTCTCCTCTAAGACATACATCTATTCATTAGTTTGTTCCAAAAAAAACATTTAGTGAACGGTTACTCAGTGCCAGGCACTGGTCTGGGCACCAGAAATACACCAGTGATCAAGGAAGACCAAACCCTTGCCTTTACGGAGCTTGCATTTTAGTGACAAAGCATAAAGTAAATAAGGAGAAACATAGACTATGCCAAAAGATAACAGGTAAAGTAGAAAAAAAGCATGGGAGGGGACTGGGGGGGATGTCAGGGTCAGGGGACCAGGGGTTATAAATTTTATATCAGGGCAGGTGCTTTTATCAGACGGGTGACATTTGAGTGAAGACCTGAAGGAAGTGAGGAGATGAGCCATGAACATGGAAATCTGGGGAGACAATGCTCCAGGCAGGGGAACATCAAACATATGAAAGTCACCCACCCAAGTTCACCCCGATTTCAGGGGTTCACAAACCCCTAAATCCCATCCACAGATCCTTCCATGGATTTCAGATGAAGAACATCTGACAGCAGCCAGCTCCCTGAGTTTACAGGGGAGGGATCGGCTTGCTCAAGGTCACAGAGGCTGGCTTGCTCAAGGTCACACAGAGAGGTGGGGGAGGGGGGCAGAACCCATTATCTCCTGACACTCCTCACCTGCTGCTGGGAATCCTCTCTCAAGTGTCACCAAGAAATGGCCATCTATGGGGCGCCTGGGTGGCTCAGTTGGTTATGCGTCTGCCTTCAGCTCAGGTCATGATCCCGGGATCTTGGGATTGAGCCCCACTTTGGGCTCCCTGCTCAGCGGGGAGTCTGCTTCTCCCTCTGCCTCTCCCCCTGCTTGTGCACACGCGTGCTCTCTCTCTGTGTCTCAAATAAATAAATAAAATCTTTAAAAAAAAAATGGCCATAGTTAGTGCCTGGATGCTGCTAGTGACAGGCAGCTCATCACCTCATGCAGCTCTGGCTTCCACTGCCTGGCAAGTGCAGAGATTAATCGTTTGGCCCCTCTGTTGACGTGGATTCTGCCTCCCTGGGTTCAGACCTGACACCTTCCGTCTCTCCTTCACCAGGTTCACCATCTGCCACAAGACCGAGGTCATGAAGAACACCCTAAACCCAGTCTGGCAAACCTTCTCCATTCCTGTGAGAGCGCTCTGCAATGGGGACTATGACCGGTGAGATGAGAACCTGTCCCTCCCGGGTGTTAGGTGCGGGCTGTCCCTGGGCAGTATGGCAGAGCCCCCTGGGGCAGTGCTGTCCCTGCCCCTCGCCCCCCTGGGCAGTGTCTGCCTCCTTCTCCTCACAGGCCTGCCTCCCCACCCTGCCCTGCCGCTGTCCCCCTGATCTGGCAGCCCTCCCCTGGTGGGGACCTCCCCAGGGGGAATGGGATGCCGGGGAGCCCTGGTGGGTGTTGGGTGTCCCGGCCTGGAGCTCCGCAGCCTTTCTCTTCATGATTTCCAGTGGAGGGGCAGGCGGAGACAGGATGGGGGCTCTAGATGCAGGCAGAGGTGGCCACACCAACCCCAGCGCCTAGCAGATGGACCCTGGGGAGTCAGGATCCCAAGCTAAATGGGGGGAGAGGGGCGGAGTACAGAAAATCCAGGAAACTTTTTTGATGTGCTGCACCCTGCTCTGATTACATGTCGGCTCTCACCATTGTTGTTTGAGTGTAGGTTGTTGGGTGTAGATACGGGGGACCTGGTTTCTAACCCTGGCTCTGTGACCAAAAAGCGCTGTCAACCTGGGCAAGCTTTGACCTGTCTGAGTCTCAGTTTCCTTATCTGTAAAATGGGTTTTAAACGTCCGCCTACCTTCAAGCGTTGCTTAGAAGCTCACATGACACAACCTACACAAGAAAGCCCTGGTGTGCATAAAATACCAAATCCCGCATTTTGTCCACAAACGTTGATTGACTTCCTACCATGTGCCGGGCACTGCGCTAGCTCCCGGGAAATCAGCAGGAAACCAAACACACAGTCTTCACCCTTCACCCAACCTTGTGGAGTTTACATTCTCATGGGGGAAGCAGACATTAATCCGATAATCACACAAAGAAACGTATAATTACATGTTGTGCTGAGTGCCGGGGGTGGGGGGCACGTAAAATGGGTGCTGTATGATGGCGTCAGTCTGTGTGAAGTCACGAGAACCTGGCCTGCTTTCCCGGGGATCGCTGTTGCCGGCGGATGAGCTGCCAGTCGGGAAGGGACATACTAGGGCTCCCCGGGGAAGCCTTGAGCAAGCAAGCTGGGCCTGCTCACAGTGGCTCCTGACTGGGTACGTGTGGCGCAGTGGAGTGGGAATGACGGAGCGGATGGCCTTCAGACACCCCCGTCTCCCTCCAGGAAACCCTCAGGCCACCCTATTAGGTTGCTGATCCAGGAGATGAGGTGGCTCCTTTTCCTGCCTCTTAGCGGGGACTGATCTGCCCGTCTGTTCCACAGGCGGTCACTGACCACCTACTATGTGCGCGACGCCTCGCCTGCAGTTGTGTGGCGTTCAAGGGAATGTAGCCGCGTTTCCATCTCTAGGGAGCCTCTAGTCTGACCACAGAGAGCTCAGATGTGCACACATCTGCATTTTAGATAGCTAAATAATTGTGCAAAATGAGACTGGAGACAAAAATAGGCATTCCAGCCAAACGAAGCCCGGTTACATGTCTGGCCGGGTCCTGGGGCTTCCGGGGGCCTGCGGAGTGGGAGGACAGTCTGGTTGGAGCAGTACCGTGTGAAGGAGGCTTGGGGAAGGCTGGGAGGTGCTGGGGGGTATTGGTTGCTGGAAGAATGATTGGGATAGCGAGAGGCGACAGGAACAGAGGGGAAATTCGAGACTGGGGGATGGGAGAGCGTAGCAGTTCAAGTCTCACGGGGTGGGAGGAATTGGGATCTGTGGCCCCACTACCCAGAGGTTGTTGGGGGTCCAGCTGACGCCCGACAACACTGCACCCAGAGAATCCAGCCTTGTCAGGGACAGTGAGGAAGGCAGCCGGGCTCACTGTTCAACCACCAGTGGAAGTGAGGGTACAGCTGGTGGGGAGCACCTCCAGAGGTCCCCATTCACCCCCTCGCAGGCTGAGCCCCAGACTGGTTTCCCTCCAGCATGGCCAGGCAGCTCAGGCCCTTCTCCACAGCCAGGAACAGATTGACCGTGACGTGACTGACAGTGGTGTTAATGGAGGGGGCCAGGCATGTCACGCGGCCCCTCTACCACTGAGCTCTAGGGTGACCTATGTACCCAACAGCCACTTGGGAGGAGCAAGCGTCCGGGAGGCCCTCTCAGGGCAGCAGAGGGACGGGTTTGTGCAGGAAAACGAAGCCACTTTTCCTCTCCCCCCGAGGTACCTCTTGAAGCTCACAAACACATTCAGTTTAATCCAGCAGCCGTGTCTTCCAAGCCAGCCTGGCACCGGGCACCATGTTGGGTCTATGGGCATAGTGAACATCAGACCCGAGCCTCCCTGTTAGGTTGCTCCCAGGCCAGAGTGGGAGACAGACAGGTAAGAATAAGAATAAGAATAAGAAGAGGAAGAAGAAGAATAGTAGCAAAGGGTCCTGTAGCACTCCTGTGGTGATTTATGTATATGAACTAATTTCATTCTCCCAACAATTAGTGTTTCCCCTGAAACGTGCTAATACTACCCACATTTTACAGGTAAAGAAACTGAGGCCCAAAGAGGTTAAGTGGCTCACATATGATCTTACTGCCAGTCAATTGTAGAACCAGGATTTGGAGCCAGGCAGGCTGGCTAGAGAATTTGTATTCGTGACCCTCATGCTCTGCGGCCTCCAAATGGCCAAGACCTGTGTGAGTGGGGCCCGTTTGGCGGGGGGCTTGCCCAGGGACTCGGGGCAGGTCTGCTTTGAGCCTGGAGGTGAAGACGCAAAGGCCTTGCCATCAGTCTAGATCTGGGGGTGAAAGGGACGTAGAGGTCATTTGTGTTTGGAGCTGGGGTTCAGAGACAGAAGTGGAAGGGAGCCAGAGTGGGCTGTGGGACAGGCATGGTGGTGCTCTGCCGAGGGGAGAGGACAGAGAGCTGGCAGAGGTGAGGTGCCCGAGGCCCTGCACAGGTCGGGAGCTGGAGAGAGACGCGGAGATGGTCGGAGAGCTGGGAGGGAACCCGGAGAAGGCAGCTGGGGGCAGAGGCCTGGGCTCAGGGGAGAATCCAAACAGAAGTATCAACTCCTACCGTGAAGAAGAGGGCCGGGAGGGTGAGAAGCAGGGAGCTGTGAAGAAGGACAGTTTACTTGGAATGATGGGGGTGGAAACCAGTTAAGATTACCAAGTCTTTCGGACATGGATCAAATTGTGCCCTAATTGGTTTGAATACATTATTTTATTTTGCGAATTGAAGTTTCACAGCAACCCTAGAAGTTGGGTCCTAGTGACATGCCCATTTCACAGACGGGGAAACCGAGGACTGGAGCTTATGTATCTTGCCAAAGCAAGGAGAAGGTACATGCCCCTTCTCCGGAAGTTGCCTTCCCCAGAGGCAGAGGTCCCCCCTGCCTTTGCTGTGTCTCCAGTCCAAACCCGAGCGAGCCAGCTGAGCAGAGCTGGAGTCAGAGGAGCTGATGTCAAGATCAGAGCCAGGCCAGCCCTCCCGTGGGGTGAAGTGGGTGATGACAAGAAGCACTTCCCCAGCGTTTCCTGAAGCCCCTCTACTCTGCCCTTGAACATTCTGTAACTTGAGGGTTTATTCCCCCTTGAGCCAGATGCTCCTGGTCGGACTGCTCTCCCTCACTCACACCTTAATGTTGAATGAGTGGATTGGAAGAGAGTCAGTTTGTCCTGGGTCCTCCCCTGGAGAGGGGACAGGATCCCCTAGGACTGGGGGCTCTCACATCCCAGGAGCTTCACACTTTTGAGGGCCTGCTGGAGAAGGGAAATACTTCTCCCTTGAACCCCACCGTGTGCTGAGTCCTGGGAGGGGGCCCAGCCACTTCGTATGACCACCTGACACATGCAGAAGCAGCTGAACGCAGACTGAGGAGGGAAAGCCTCTGCAGTATGGCTGGGCTTGCATGGGGCCCCGCCATCCAGTGTCACTGCCCGCCCCCCAGTGAGGCCCGACACCCCTCTTCTTCCCTGAAGCCTCTAGGACTGTTGGGCTGACTCGGTCAGTTTAGGGCCAACCCCTGGAGACCTGTCAGCCCTGGAGAGGCTCATTAGGAGGCAGACGTGCAGCTCTGCTCCGAGGAGACTATAGATAGAGCTGTGGGTGTGCGGGTGTGCCGAGAGGGAAGCCTGCGGGCTCTGCCGGCGTCCCTCAGCCCTGCTGGCCTGCTGAGGCTCACACAGACCCAGCTCCATCACCGCAGCCCCAGGCGTCCAGAGACCCACAGGACACTGGCTCCCGGCCCCAGGCCTGGCTTCCCAGCCGAGCCCCTGTGTGATGTGGGGAAAGCCACACACACGCTCCGGGCTTCCCTTTGTGATTTTGTGGAAGGAGCGAGTTGTTACTGCATG
Organism: Leptonychotes weddellii; assembly: GCF_054177405.1. Classification (NCBI taxonomy): domain Eukaryota; kingdom Metazoa; phylum Chordata; class Mammalia; order Carnivora; family Phocidae; genus Leptonychotes; species Leptonychotes weddellii. Next base: position 27,193,499 of record NC_138376.1, on the reverse strand, counting down.
GTAGCTTCACCAAGTCGTGAGATCTCAGGCAGGGGATGGGTATTTAATAGTATTTATATTACCTACTATATGCCAGGCACTGTTCTAGAAGCTGAAGATACAGCGGGGAACAAAACAACCCAAACTCCCTGGTCTCGTGGAGCTGACATTTTCATGGTGAATAGCAGTTGTGTGGAAGACAGGGGCTTGGATGAAAGGCTGGAGTGTTTTAGATGGAACAGAACGTGTCCAATATTGGTGTGAATGACATGTGAATGATGTAGTTGACTTCTCACAACAACGCCAAAGTGGGTGCGATTATCCCATTTTACAGAGGGGTAAACAGAGTCCCTGGGGGGGGGGAGGCCAGTTACACAGGGCCACAAGGTACCCGCAGCCTTCTCTGGCCCCCTCACTGCCTCCCAGATTAGGGGCTCTGTGTTCTCAGCCTTTAATGCCAAATAAGATGTTCATCTTGTGGGCAGCAGAGGCCCATTGTGCCACACCCAGGAGCCCCTCCTCTAGGGTCCCATCCCCAAAAGTCACAGTTGGTCTGATGTGAGCCTTCATTAGGCCTGTGCCAAGGGGTTGTTCCTACAGCCCACAGGGGCACAGAGCTGCCCCTAGAGTAGTCGGAGCTGTGTCTGGCTTCTGCCGCTGCCTGGCCCTGGCTCTGGGCACCGTTTCCCTCACCTCCTCCCTGGGTGCTGGAGGCTGCTGCCGCGGAGCTGATCTGACCCCCAAGCTGCAGCTGTCCCTGGAGCCTCTGCTGCGGCCGGGCTGTTTGCACAGGAATCTCACACCCAGGGGTCTCAACCTCAGCTGCAAGTTAAAATTCCCCAGGGAGCTTTTAATAGTCCCCCTGCCCAGGCTGTACCCCAGAACAACTGACGCTGAACCTCCGGGGTGAGGCGCTGGCGTCAGGATTGCTAACACGCGCCAGGGGATCCAGTGTGCAACCAGGGTGGAAACCCAGCACTCTCCTCTAGAGAAAGTCGGTGGCTCTGGCCGTGCATTCCAATCAGCCGGGGCACTTGCCAAAACTACCCGAGCCTGAGTACTATCCAGCCCAGCTAAATCAGGCCCTCGGGCACTGGGATTAAAACAAAACAAAACAAAACAAAACTCCTTAGTGATTTTTGGGATATCCAAGGCTGTGGCAGTAACTGGGGTCCTCCTACAGCCTCTGAGCACGTGGCTGTCACTGATCCAGTTGCCTGAGGGGCTGGTGTTGGTGGTCTCAGGAGAGGCACTCCTTGCTGCGGTCCCTGAAAGTCCCCTGCAGAGCCGCACGGCTCTGGGAAGGACTGGGGGACTTTGGCATTGTGGGGCGGGGTCCTGGCTCCTACCCTCGCCAGCTCTGTGACCCTGGGTGCATCTGTTAGGGCTCAGCTTCCCCATCTGAAAATGAACATGCACAGCAGAGCCGCTTAGGAAGCCTTTAAACTAGATCCCGGGGCCCTGCCCAGAGCCTCCAGGAACTGGACCTGGGGCTGTGTATGTCTGAAAAACTCCCTGGTGATTGGCCAGGTGGCCAGGCTTGGATGCCATGGAGGTCACCTCCAGCCGTGTCATTCCAGGAATTGGAAGTCGCGGAGCTCAGGTACCCAGGCAGGAGTGTCCCTGATTTAAGTAAATTTCCTATGAAAAGCAATCCAAGTGTGGCCGAACGCCAAAGCGGAGAGGAGGAGGCCTTTTACGGAGACCCACCTGTGTGGCAGGTGGGCTCCGCGACTCGGCTTTGGAGCTGTTCGGCAAAGCCGCTATTACCCCTCCTTGAAAAAGATGGTCTGTGGCTCAGAGAGGTTCAGTGACCTCTCCAGGTCCCACAGCATCTGCATGCCAGCCTCTTTCTTCTCTTTCCAGCTCACCAGCCCACCTTCAGGGGCCTAGATTTTTTTCTTTCACCACAATTCACTTCAGAGAAACACGGTGTTTTGTTTTTCACAAGAATTTAGAGGATTCCTTGAAATGACGGGCTTCCATGCCTGCCCCCATTTAACAGTGCGGTCACAAAAATGCCGGCTGGTGCACGGCCTCCCAGACGTTCCTTCCTGGGGAACAGTGGGTGCCCTGTGGCGGGCCGACCCGCACCCCTCCCGGAGGCCCGGGGAAGGCTCATCTGCGGGGAGACAGCGCCTCCTGCTGGGGGCCGCGCCACCCCGAGGCCGACTCGTCGCCCACCCGCAAAGACGGGCCGCGGCCCCGGGCGAGACGATCTGCGACTAGATTCCCGGCCCAGGCGGCTGCCTCTGCGAGCCCCGTTTAGGACTGACGGCTGGAGACCCCGGCTGCCCACGCCTCTGGCGCCTCACGGTACCCTGAGCCTGCAGGGGGACCCTGGCAGCTCCCCCTTCCCTGGGCCTCCCTGGAGGACCACCGGCACCAAGGGTTAACCCGCAGCCCTCCACCTCCCTCCTCCCACCTCTGGTCGGCTAGCCTGTTGCCATGGAAACGGGCTAAAAATAAAATGGGCTCCCAAAGCCCAGCCCCATGCACAGGAGTCAAAACAAACTAATCAAAGCAGCCAGGCTAAAATGTGAAGATAATTACACCCTCACTCAGGAGCCAGTCGTGGCAATGGAAAAGCTCAGCAGGCCATCCCTGACGCAGGGGGGCCCTGGGCCCCTCCCTGCCGGGCGGGCTGGGCTGGTTCCCCACCGCTCAGACTCCTCGGACTGGGGTCCCGCCAGCCTGCAGTCTTGTTACCCCTCCCCAGGAGAGCCCAGCCTGCTCTGGCCTGAGGTCCCACACTCCCACTGCAGTGCCCCCACCCTTGATAAATCCACACTATGGTTTCATCCTGGGACCTGCGTCCCATCTGGGGTGGCCAAGGAGAAGGTGGGGTGAACTGAAATCTGAGGCTGTTTTTCCACATCCTCCCTGAAGCTCAGGGAAGTCGCTACACAGCTTTCGGGATGCCTCTGTCCCTAAGACCTTTGCTAAAAGGCCTCAAGATCGTTCCTTTGTCTCTTGGGCTGCTGCATCTCCACCGAGGGCCCTGGAGCCTGGTGGGTGTGTCTGCACGCGCTTCTGGCCCAGGAGCATGGGAAGGGCCTGGTCTCAGGGCCACGCAGGTGCCGGGGCAAGCCCACCCCACCACGGGCCCTTTGCCTTGCAGGACCATCAAGGTGGAGGTGTACGACTGGGATCGGGATGGCAGGTAAGCAGGCAGGAGGGCAGAAGGTGAGCAGGGATGAGGGCAGCCCCAAGGGGTGGTTGGGCCCTGCCCTCACATGGGGAGAGCTATGCCCATGGCACCTCTGGGGGTGAGGGGGCCTGGGTTTTCCAGGGGTGGGGGCCCGCTGCCCCAGTGGCTTGTCCCTGCCCAGCTTCACTGAGGCACCAGAGGCTCTCTGTCCTGCATGACATGGTTCCAGGGGTCTCTTTTCCTCGAATAGCTGCCTAGCAGCCAGCCCAGTGCCTAAAACCTCGCCACATTTGGGAGAATTAGGATTTTCTGAAATGTGCCTATTTGAACGTACAAATACGAGTGACCCCTGAGCATTCATTCATGTTCTCCGTGTGAGGCTAAGCACTGTGGGGTGACCGAGGTGCAGAAGACAAGCTCAGCCCTCAGAGACTCCCCCTAGTCTAGTGGGGAGGCCCTTGGGGTATCAAAGGAACGTTTTTGCAGGGAGCAGGCCCTGAGGGAGTGGGCTATGGGAAGGGTAAGCTTTGACGCACGTGAATGGTCCCTGGAGCCAGTACGTGAGTCGTGAGTCGGGCCAAGCCTGGCAGGTAGGAGGGCACTTCTCACTCGGGTTGTGGGAGGCCAGTACCCTCCCTGTCTGCGAATGTAAGTGCCCCCAAGGAGCAGTGTCACTGGGAATTCATAGATGAGGACAAGAATGGGCCTCTCCTGGCTCTAGTCCAGAAACCTCACTGGCTCCCGCTTGTCTGTTGGACCACACCCAATATGTCATCCTGACTTTTGGGACTCCCTCCATTCTGTGGCACTAATAGGGGTGTTGCAAGGGGGCTTTCAGCCCCATAATCTCCATCTGTACCTCTCAAGTCTGTGATGCGGATACAGGGTGCCGTAAAGGGAAAAAACTGGGGACAGCCACCAGTCATAGGGTCATCAAGGAGCTCGTAGTTTGAGTGCTGAGAGCTATAAATATGTAGTCAAAATCCAGAGTGGGTTCCAGGCAGGGCCAGGCCCTGGGGACATCTCCCGGGCCTCACTCTCCAGCTGCTCCGGGGGCCCCCCAGGCTGCCTCTTCCCGGGGCCAGGACAGTGAAAGGCAGCCAGCCGTGGGGGAGACGGGTTCACCTGTGGAGAGGTTTTGCTCCCCTTAACGTGAACACACACTGTGGGGGCAGAGTCCCAGAAGGCGTGGCCACTGCAGAAAACCTCCAGCCACCTCAATGGACATGACACAGACGGTCTTTTCAAAGACTGTTATTGGAAAAATGACAAATACATAGAAAAAGAGGAGTTTAATGAAGGCTTTTAAGCCTATCATCTGAATTTAACAAGCGTTACGTGTTGCCACATTTGCCCTATCTGTTTTGCTGATGTAGTTTAAATTACAGACATCAAGGCATTTCTACCTCTAAATATCTCATTGAGAACATCTAAAAAAATAAGGACATTTTCCTACAGAACCTCGAATGCCATTATCACACCTGACATGTTGAACAGTAATTCTTGAATACCATCTAATATTCATTTCATATTTAAATTTCTCCGGTCGTCCCTGAAAGCCCCAACACTGCTGGTTTTGTTCAAACAAGACTCCAAGTAGGAGTGGGTCCCCTTCTCTGGGGCCCCGCTCTTTGCTAGGTGACCGCTGGCTTTCCTGTTCTGCGGGGGACACTGGACTCCTCCCAGAGACCCAGCCTCTCTGCCGGCGTGCGCCCCTGGAGCCGAGGCCCCAGGCAGAATCGGGAGCCAGGGGAAGGGACGTGAGAGGTGGGGAGATGGGCAGAGGCAGTGCGCGGCCCGGGCCACACCATCTCACAGAGACCTTCTCTTGCAGCCACGACTTCATTGGAGAATTCACCACCAGCTACCGGGAGCTGGCCCGTGGGCAGAGCCAGTTCAACATCTACGAGGTGAGGCGGACACCCGAAGTCTGGGGTTTGCTCTGATCGTGCCTAACTCCCAGCCACTGAGGACTACCGTGGGCCATGGGCTGGGCTGGGGGTTTTGCATGTTCTCCTGGGAGGTGGCTCTTATAGTCCCATTCTACAGTAAAGGAGCCTGAGTCTCAGAGAATTGAGGGAATTTGCCCAAAGACACATGGTTCAGTAAGTGGCAGAATCAAGAGGCAAACAGTGTCGGCTTGCCTGGCTCCCGAAATCATTGAGTTCTAGTGCCCCCCACAAAGCGCTCTTCTAACAAGATGGGCGAGGAGGGGTGTCAGTGGGGCAGAAGGTGGGGGAGATCCAAGGTCCTGAGCTCAAGGTGGCCCTCTGCCTTCAATCAGAACAATTTCAGGGCCTGATGAGTATCTTACTGTTTCTGGAAGGGAAGAATCAGAGGAACAGGAATCAGGATGCCTCCATCTGGATCTGGAGAACCTGGACAAGGCCCCCAATCTTTCTGGAGATAATAGTGTTTGCCCTCCAAGGACAATGTCTTCCGCTGAGCCTTTGCTTGTTTGTGCTCGCCCTCCTGGAATGCCCTCCCAGCTTCCAAATTTAGCTTGAGTTCCAGCTCCTCTGGTGGCCTTCCCAGCACTCTGGTCTCATGCTTTCTCCCTCGTGTGAGCTTCATGGACAGCACAGTCTGTGCTAGACCCACTTAACCGCAGATACTTCTTTTTTTTTTTTTTAAGATTTTATTTATTTATTTGAGATAGAGAGTGAGAGAGAGCACGAGAGGGGTGGGGGGGAGGAGCAGAGGGAAAAGGAGAGCAGGCTCTCGACTGAGCAGGGAGCCCGATGATGATGATACGGGGCTCAATCCCAGGACCCTGGGATCATGACCTGAGCCGAAGGCAGATGCTCAACCGACTGAGCCACCCAGGTGCCCCAACCACAGATACTTCTAACCCTAATAACTGCTTGGGTTCATACCCTGCCTCTACCATACTGGCCACGTGATGTGGGCTAAGTTCCTGAACCACTCTGTGCCAGGCACAATGAGAATTAAAGAAGTCACTAGAACAGTGCCTGGCCCCTAGTGAACGTCACTGCTGTCTTCCAGTATCATCTGTTGAGTGCCAGTGTGCCAGGAGATTTCCATCTCACAGCAGCCCTACAGATGGGCTCTCTCCTCACAGGAACAACCCGCTCAGCTAGTGACGTTGAAGATCAGGCTTCGACTCCCATCACCGAGTCTGAACCGCTCCACACTCTCCCTCCCTCACCCTGGGTCTCTGTTCTGAGTGGGCAGGTCTCGAGTTCCGGCTAGATGGAAGCTCCCTAAGGGCAGGCTGGGGGACAGCCCTTCCTGGGCCCTCCCTTCACGTGGGCCTGGGCAGCGAGGGGCACCCGGTAGGTGCTTATGATCCAAGCACGTACTGAATTCAGTTGAACAAGGCCATTGTGAAGATGGAGCGTGGGTGCATTTCTTTGAAAGGGCTCTGATCCTCACAGTTAATTGCTTTGTTTTCTGCATCAGCAAAGGGAAAGGCTGTCTTCGTTCCCCCACCCAGGCGGAGGGAAGCGGGCTCCATCCTTCCCCGGCTGCCTTTAAGGAGATTTTTAGGGAAGGCAAGGGAAGGGATTACATCTCTTGGAGTTTGGCTTTTAAGAGTGCTTGACAGGCTCAGAAGAGGCCATGAGCTCTCAAGCTAAAAGCAGAAAAGGTTGGATTGACTCATTTTCTCCATCGGAAACACCCTTGGGTAGAGAAGGAATTAAACCCTGGCAGTCCCAGGGGGGCCGGCCTTGCCCTGTGGGCAGTGTCACTGGAAGGCCTTTCTAGAGTCCAGCTGCCTGAAGAGAGAACAGGCTTCTGCCAGGAAAGGCCATCTTGGGCCCTGGCGTCACCCTGGGTGTCTGACTCGGATGTCCACCTGTCTGCTGGCCCCTGCTCAGACTCAGCCCTCCCACACTGAAGGCATTGGTTGAAGCCTCCCCACAGCTATCCCCTCTCCCTGGCCAGCCGGCTCCATCTCCTGGGCCGCCATCATGGCGGCCTGGGGAGTCATTCTTGATGCCTCCTGCCCCTCACCCCACATCCACTCCACAACTGAACTCCCACTCCTCCTCCTCCCCACAGACTCTGACATTTTCTTCCTTTCACTCCCATCCACCCCCACCGCCACCCTCCCCGCTGTGTGGGGGGCTTTGCAACTGCACCCCTAACAGCCTTCCCACCTCCTTCCATCCCCACTCGGTAATCCAAGGCCTCCTCCGAAATGGTAATCTGATCACATGGCCTCTCTGCTTAACCTTTGGTTGGGCATCCCACCCACTGCCTGGCCGGGGTTTACACAGAGGGGCAGGGAGGAGATTCAGAATGACGCCCCCACCCCAGCTGAGATACTACAGGGCCTTTTACCTACAAGGTGGAGTCCAAGCTCCTCCACACGGGCACCATGCCCCAGCAACCTACAGTCTGCGTGCAATCAGTGGGTGTGTGTAAGTAGACCCACACCTCCCACCCCTAGGAGGCCCCTGGGGTCTTGCCCCTGCCCCTTCCCTCTGTTCACCATGACTTGCAGCCCCATTACGCCCTCTGAGGCTCTCTGAACCTCCCTGCTGGCTCAGCCTCTGTGCTTCGCTCCACGGTTCTCCCCTGGGGCCCCCTTTGCTCTTCACTTGGTTGGGCCTGTGGATCCTTGGGGACTCCCTTTGGGTATGATTTCTCCTCCAGGAAGCCTTCTCTGCTTGCACACTCACTCCACCCGCAAAGTCTGAGGGAAATACCTCTCCTCAGTGCTCCCTCCCTGCCTCCCCCACCCCCCTGGCTATTATTACCTGTTTGTCATACTTCCCACCCCCTTAAAGACCGTGAGGCCCGTAAGGGTGGGGGTGGCGTCTCACTCACTATTGTATTCCCAAAGCCAGCACAGCTCCTGGCCCCTGGGAGCCACTCGGTGGCTTGCTTGCACAGGAGGGCCGACCCCAGACCTGCCCTGGGGGCCTTAGGGCTCCTGGGGGTGTGAGGCCAGGAAGAGGAGAAGGCTGAGAATTCCAGCCTGGGAGCTGGGAAGTTCCTGGCCTGGCCCCCAGGGGGCAACGGTGCCCCACGTGGACCATCAGGGTGCGGTCCCTGCGGGCTGGAGAGGCTCGCTGGTGGGGGTGGGGTTGTGTGCTGGGAGTGCTCGAAACCTCAGAATAAACAGGGCGTTTCTTCAGTGCCCACTTCACATGAGGATCTGAGAACAAAACATGGCTTTAATATTAAAACAGTTATAATTAGAGAGTGGAAATGTGGAATACAGGCTAATTTAAAGGTAACACAGAAGACTTCAAAGAAATGCGCTTATGGCCAGGTCTTTGGGCGACACCCAGACCCCCAGGAGTCCATGTTTGTTCTCCTCAGCTGGGAGGGCTACTAGGGAATAAAAGTTTGAGATGTATTCAGATCTCAAAGTTCCACACCCTCATGGGACAGATTGGGACACTGAGGCACCGTGCGGCATTGGAACTTTCCATGAAGGTGTCTGTGAACACCACATCATCTGTGTGGCCTTCGTGTCTGTGGGGGCTCTGAGATTGTTCCGGGCTTCTCTCCCTAGGTTCACAATTTCCACCTGCAGAGCTCGCCAGCCCTCCCCACGTGAACTTCCCACCTGGGACCCCAAATCCAGCTCTTCCTTCTGTGTCTACCTGGTCACCCCTGACCCCTTTCCCTCCCGCCCCCTCAGGCCCGCCCTGGGCCCGAGATCTGTAGTCACTTCTTGACAGTGCTGTTTTGCTATAGCTCAGTACCTGTTTCAACAACCCCCAGGCCCTCATTACCTCTCACCTTGCTGGACTCGTGGGCGTGGTAGTAGTGGTAGTAATAAAAAGTAATAGCGGCTGACACGTAACATAGTATTCACTACGTACCAGACCACGTCCTAAACGCCTTACTTGTATTGACCTATTGAATCCCCATACCTTTCTGTAAGGTAGGTACTTTTTATTCCAATTTTATAGATGAGGAAACTGAGGCACAGGGAGGTCAAGTAATTTGCCTAGGGTCACACAGCCATTGGGTGGCAGAACCGGGCAGGTAGACATGCCCCTGATATCTCTCCTTCTCCCTCATGCTCATTTCTGTCGGGGCCCAGCATCCTAGAGCCTGCTGTGATCATGGCCCCCTCCCAGCTTAGAGGTCATCAGAGTTCCCTGCTGGCTGCTGGGTGATGTTCAGACATTTAACTTGGCACTCTAGGCTCTCTTCCAGCCAGCCCAGTTTGCTCTTTCACCCTGTGGTTCTGCCGTCCAGTTCTGTAGCCGTCCCCCCTCCCCCAAACTATCTCCTCCAACTGGAATGCCCTCCCTCCAGCTCCCCATGCCCAAACCCTTCCTGCCCTCAGCACCTGCCTTCAGCGCCACCTGTCCTGGGGGGCCTTCGCTGATGCTCGGCCAGGAATGGTCCTTCCTTCCTCCAACTCCTTTCACGTTTCTGGCTCCCCTTTTTTGGTGCCTCTTGTCCTCTGTCTCCTGAGGACAAATCTTTCTCCAACTGGAGTGAAGATTCTAGAAGAGAGGAACTGATGTCTCCCACTCCCACCCCATAAACATTTGTGAAGGAATGTGTTTGTATTTGTTACCAAGGTGATACCCAGGGAGGAAGCACTGACCTCGGGGCAGGAACCTGGTTTCTAATTTTGTCACTACGCAGAGCACCTCGTGACCTTGGGCAAATCACTTCTGTCCCTGGGCCTTAGTTTCCTGATCTCCAGGAATGGGTATCAACACTCGTTCAGACAGAAGAGGCCTCTGCCGAAGACAAACCTGGCCATCCCTGCGAGCAAAAGAACAGCGGGTGGGGGAAGGGAAGGGCCGTGAGTTCACCAGACACGTGGAGGGGACAGAGCGGTGCGGAAATCAACCCGCTTGCTTCCTTTGATGGGGGATGAGGGCAAGGTCGGGCCTGACCTTCCCCCGTGGAAACAGAAGAGCCGTGAGGCTTCCGGCCAGTGCAGATGCAGCCCATGTGAAAGCCCCCTGGAGGGCTCACGGGGAAGGTGCTCCCCCTCACTGGGCCCCCTGGCTTCTCAGTCTCCACGCTACCCACATCTTGGACTCGAAGATTCTTTGTGGGGGTGGGGGGTGCTGCCCAGGGCATGGCCTGATGTTCAGCAGCGTCCCTGGCCTCTGTCTTCTCCCCCAGTCATGACAACCAAAGTGTCTCCAAACATGGCCAAATATCGGAGTGGGGGGGGGCGGGCAGTTGAGACCACTGAGTTAAGCCCACCCACAAGTGATTTTTTAGCATCTGCTAAATAGCCCTGTGATATATTCTCCAATGACAGGTCTGGTTTGGAACGAAAGCTTTCACATGAGGAACAGTTAAGGAAATTCTAACTAGACTGTAGTTGGGGGAGGTGGAAAGGGGAGCCCCAAAGGCCCCAGGGCAGCCCTAGGGCTGGATCTCCAAGGAGGAGCAGGGAGGATGGGAACTGGTGGAGGGTGGAGGGGAAGGCATTCGGGGTGAGGGAAGCAGCCTGAGCCGACATACAAGGGCAGGCACATACAGGGCCCCTTTGCGACATGGAGCCTCCTTTGGCTGCATTGGGTGGAGGACGTGTTTGGGGGAGCAGTGGGGAAGAAGGTTAAATAAATATTATTCCTGGTATGTTTGGTCGTGGAACCGGGTCTAATCAGGAAGCCCACTTGCATAAATCTAAATGCCAGTCTCTCACAAAACCTCCCGGACCCTCCTCCCCTGGACCCCCAGTCTTCACACCCCACATTCTGCTTGCTAGGGCTGGAGCCATACCCACGGGTCGTTAGAAGCTCTAGGAGCCCACCCCTGACTGCTTAGAGATGCTTCTCACCTGGTACCTTTTTTCTCCTGCAGGTGGTAAACCCAAAAAAGAAAATGAAGAAAAAGAAATACGTGAATTCCGGCACCGTGAGTAGCCACGCCCCTCTCTGCAGCCAGGTGTAAACATTCTGAGGCCTGAGCTAGGTCCGCCGCCAGGAGTCGTGTGTGTGTCTGTGTGGGCTCGTGCGGGGTGTGGGAACCAGACCTGGAGAGTTGGGGGTGGAGACGGGTGGGGCGGATGGAGCAACAGCCCCGGGGGGTGGGGGGTGGCCAGTGTAGACAGTAGACGGGAGACGGGCCACACCACAGGCGCTGTGATACAGAATGAGAAATCCCAGAGAGAAACTCCCGCGGGGACTTCCTGCAGAGAGGGAGAGGAAGAGGAATAGTGTGCATTGGGCCCTTAACTCTGGGGAACTCCCCACTGAGGTGCTTTTCACAGGTTGTTTCCTTGAGAGGCAGACATTATCATCCCCTCGTCATAAAAGAGGAAAACCAAGGCTGCCAGCAGGGAAGTGACTCACCCAAGGTCACAGAGCCAGAGAGGCACAACCAAGGTCACAGAGCTAGAGATGGCAGTCAGCACTACAGTTAAACTGAGAGCTGGCAGCCGGCGATGCCCCTGTTTGCCGCGATGATCCCCGTGGCTTCTGGGGGGCTGATCTTCAGGACATTCATGCATTTATACAACAAACCTTTCCTGAGTGCTACCGTGTTCTAGGCATGAGGGATACAGCTGGGAACAAGACAGACCCAAATCTCTGCCTTCCTGGTACTTATATTTTAGTGGGGGAGACAGAAAACAAATATATGTGCATACATGTACCTGTATTTGTCAGGTGGTTATGTTTGCTGTGGGAAAAAAAGTATAAGAAGGTAAAGGGTTAGGGAATGCCAGAGACAAAACTACTATTTTATATTAAGTAGGCAAGGAAAAGCTCTTCTCCGAGAAGGTGATGTTTGAGCAGAGATTCGAAGAAGGTAAGGGAGCAAGTATTGAGGATATTGGGGAAAGAGAATTCTAGCTGTAGGGATCAACATGTGCAAAGGCCCTGAGGTGGAGCCCACAGTGCATTTCTCGAACAAGCCAGCATCTTTGCCCTGCAAATATGTTCAGCATTGTACCCTTCCTGTCCCTCCCTACTGTAGAGGTCCGTAGCCCCGTCAGCTAATGCAGCCACACTTAGTCGTTAGATTTAAGCAAACTGCAACTCCAGACCTAGAAGAGGTCCTAGTCAGGGAGCTCTGGGATTCCTCTGAGGAACCTTATTTTCTCCATCTGTAAAATGGGGCTAATAAATCATCCCTACCCTGCTTACTGCACTGGCTGGCTGTGACAGAGAGCTCGAGAGGCCTTCCAGTAAACTGCAAAGTACTCTGCTCATTCAAAGGAGACGAATTTTAACAGCTTCCCAGTCAGGCTTGGAGTAATATTTGCTTCCTCCAAAGCCGCAGTGTCTCTCAGTGGGAATGTTGTCAGCATTTTGGACAGGATCATTCTTCATGTCCCGGGACTTTCCTGTGCATTGCGGGGTGCTTAGCACCCCTGGCCTCAGCCCTGGCTACCGTGGTGCCGCAGTCACTGGCAGACCCCCGAAACTTTCCCACCCGTTTCCCTGCCCCTAGGGGAGGCAGCACCTTGCCCAGCTGAGAAAGCTTGGATGTACAGCTAAAAAAAAAAAGTTGGAAACAACTGATCTCCTTCGGTATTCTTAGAGCTAAGGAAACAGGCCCAGACAGGGGACATGATTTGATGATTTGTTTCGGGTCAGTCTTCACCATAAGAAATCAGTCAGGGCCCAGGATGCTTTTTTTTTTTTTTTTTAGATTTATTTATTTGAGAGAGAGAGAGAAAGAGCTCTCTCACGTGAGCAGGATGGGCAGAGGGAGAGGGAGAGAGAGAATCTCAAACAGACTCCCCGCAGAGCGTGGAGCCCGACACGGGGCTTGATCTCATGACCCAGAGATCATGACCTGAGCTGAAATCAAGAGTCGGACACTTAACCGACTGCACCACCCAGGATGTTTATTAAAATGCATATACCCAGTCCAGTTCCCTGGGGTTCCATTTTAGGAGGCAGGCTGGGGCCCAGGCAGCTGTGTTTAGTGCTTCTCATACCTTACTTACTATGTGCAGAATCTTCTGGGGATCTTGTTAAAATGCCAAGAATCTGCATGTCTGCATTTCTAACCAGCATCGGGGTGATGCTGCTGCTGCTGGTCCAGGGGCCACACTTTGAGCAGCAAGTGGCTGAATCCATATGGTCAGGCAAGTTAGGGAATTACTTCATCCCAAGGCCTTGGGGGGGGGGTGGTAGGTGGGGAGTGGGGTTCCAACCCCAACTGCAGGTTAGACTCATGTGAGGAGCTAAAAAAGGGTCCAAGGCCAGAGGCCTACCCCCAAAACTGATGTAACTGGTTTGGGGTCCTCACCCAGGCTGCAAGAGGTTTTCAGAGCTCCCCAGGGAGTCTGGCGGGCATCGGTCAGGGTAGAGGCCACTGCCATAGTCCACTCCTAGTGAAAGGAGGCTTTGTCCATCCAGGCGCCTAACACCCTATCCATAGCAGGTAGGGTCTCCAGGGCCCAGCACAGCACCCACAGACCCTCCTGTTATTTGGGCTGATGTCAAGCAGAGGCCCTCCCTGGCCTACCCAGAGAGTTGGTAAAGATAGCAGAGCCTGCACCAGTAGGGGGTTCCCCAAATTCTAGGGTAGAGTTCTCTGACACAGGAAGAAGATCCCCTGCCCCAACCTTGCCTCATTTAATTGGTTTTGGCAGCCGGGCTTTCACTTACTTGTCTCCGCGATCCTAAATCATTATTGTAATGAGCCGCCAGGTAGCTGCCTGTCTAGGCACAGTCAATGCCAAAGCCGTCACGGGGCACAGGTCAAAAGGCGTCTGCTCTGGAGAGGGGGCCGCAGGTCGGTTACCTCCCGGGCAGGAACAGGCTGCTTATGGGGGTCTTGGGTCTGAGAAGGTAGAGATCAAGAGACATCCGAGGGGTGAGTTGGGACAGCGAGGTTGAAGATCTAAGCGCAGACCAAAGGGGCATGTTTTAGGATGGATCGTTAGCGGGACAGGGAGCTTGTCAGCACTGGCGTGTTGGTAGGCCTGTGTCGGGAAGACCCCCTCGCCATCCACACTCCATGCTGGTATCCACTTAGGGGAAACTTGTGCTCTGGGTTTGAGCCCCGGTGCTCCAGGAACAGCGACTGGGCCCTGCCTTGATGCAGGTGGGGATCAAGGTCAAAAAGGCAGGCTCTGGAGTCAGACCCGAGTTCGCTTCTCACTCGGCCAGGTCCCGGCAGTGTCCTTGGGCACATTGCATCACCTCTTTGAACCTCAGTTTCCTTGGCTAGAAAATGGGATAATAGCTGTGCTTCATAGGGTTGTGGGTACCGTATGCAGTGGAGTAGGCAAACCTGGCGGGTGCTGCGTTCCCCCTCACTTTCAGCAAACCATCTCCCCGCAGCTCTGAGCTCTGTACTGACCAAGCTCCCTCTTGTTTTCAAGGTCACGCTGCTTTCCTTTGCTGTGGAGTCCGAGTGCACATTTCTTGACTACATCAAAGGAGGGTGAGAAGAGATCCAGCCCGGTTTCTTTGGCTTCAGGGAGAGGGAAGGGGCCCCACATATGGGCATGAGCAGCTCTGGTCTCTTTGAGGCCCTGGACATAGCCTGTGAGCCCTGAGCAAACTCCTGTTTCTGGCCTTGGACAACTCACCCAGAGCCCTGCATGCCCCTGGATCCTGAGTGGCTACAGAGGGTCCTCCTGAGCCATGGAGGCCAGCCTGGGTCCTGTCAGGTCCCCTTGCAGGGATGGGACCCCGAGGTGGCACGGACTCCGTGACAAAGAGAACCAAGGGCCTAGGGAGACGGAAAGAGCTCTGGACTAGGAATGAGAGGCCTAGGCTCTAGGCGCTTCTTAGCCATGAATTTGCTGGATTACTTTGGGCAGGTCACTTTCCCTCCCTGAGCATCAGTTTCCTTCTCTATACACACAGAGGTTGGAGTGAATTCTAATGGCCCTTCCTTCTCTGAGCTTCTGATGCCTGGTCTGTCGGGGGTGGGGACAGTGATTAACCTGCCCAATGGCATCAGGGACCTCTAAGGGGCAGGAGGCACTGGGGGATGAGCCATCAGATGGTCCCACAGCCAACAGGTGGTCAAATATGAGCTTAAGGAGCAGAAAGAACCAGAGGGGTTGGCATCCAGGCAAGGCAGGCAGGAGAACCTGCGGGCTCCAGCCAACAGCTCATGGAAAGAGAACCTGACTCCGAGGTGAGGTTAGTATGCTCCCTCCCAGAACAGGGGCCAGGTCAGGGTGTGGGGAGCCGAGAGCCCACAGGTGCAGGCAGGTGAGTGACTACACCTGTCTGGAAAGAAGACAGGCAGGGCAGGTGCCAAAGGCTCATCCCAGCCAAGTGGGCATTTGGCTGCCAGCTTCTCCAGGGCAGAGGGAAAAGTCAGGCCCTGGGAAGGGCCTTGAAACTGGTTTCAAGGTTGCAAGCTCTCCTACCCGCTGAGCACACACCTCCCTGCAGTCGCCCGGAGGCCCCTGCTGCCTCTATCTGCCCCTCCTCTGAGCCCACCCCAGACCCTGCCCCTGCTCCCTTCCCCCATCAAAACTGCCCTGTTCCCTAGCTCATGAAGCACCCTGCATTCACATTCTAGAGCACCTGCTAATTTTCAAACAATCCGCATCCTATTTATCCTTCCTCTTGGCACAGCGCCCCTCATTTACAGAACATAGTGGGCAGGGCGAGGATGATGATCTCCATTTTACAGAACTTGCTGGTGGCCGCACGCCCAGCCCGTGGCCGGCCTCCTCCGGGCCCCGCGTGCGGCATTTCTTCCGTAGTACTGAGTAATCCGGGCCCTGCCTGCCTCACAGCTCCCAGGTGGGCTGTGACGCAGGCAGGCCGAGCCGGGTGGAAGGGCTGGGTGCTGTGATGTCTCACGGAGAAGGAGCCCTCAGAGGCGGGCCTTCTGCGCAGAGCTGGACCCGCAAGCACCGGGCAGGGTAGCCCGCTGGTGCCAGCCGTGGCCTCCCCCCGCCCCCCACACCTGCTTGTCCTCGCCAGAGACCTGAGTGAGGGAGCCGGCTCCAGGGAGTGAGAGCTCTCTCAGGCCTGCGTGTCCAGACAGGCAGCTGATGGGGGCCTTGGTCTCGGGATCCTCTCCTCCCTGGCTTCCCTCCCCTGCCCACCTGGCCCCGGAGAGTGCAGACGGCCACCTCGGCTCTGGCCCCAGGGCGGAGATGGGGCTGGGTGCTCAGCAGCCCTTCTGCCCTGCTCTGCCCTGAGGCAGGAGGGGCGAGCCTGCAGGGAGTAGCTGTCCCACAAAAGAACCTGCTTTCCAGCCCCTTCCTACCCCAAGTCATTTCAGAACCCAGAGCAGGGGGAGACCAGTTATGCAGTAAGGCTTGCCTCTTCCTTCACCCTGATTCGGAAGAGCCCGGCCGGTGGTGTCCCTCAGTTGTGGTCCCATAGGCCAGAACCACCCTCCCGATGGTGGCCCTGGGAGCAGAGCTCTTTCCCTATGGACAAGACATGATCTCTCTATTCCCCAGTGAGAGATGACAACAAACAGCGGTTGAATAGGGTAGGTCAACCGCTGTAACAAATAATCCTGTGACCTCAAGGCTTAATACGAACAAAGGCTTATTTTTCATTCATGGGGTGGCAGGGAGAAGCTCCACACAGTCAGTTAGGGACCCAGGCTCTTGCCATCTTGTTTCTCTGTCTCCCTCAGAGGTTGGAGTCCGCTGGATGCTCTGCCTCCAGGCAGCAGACAAAGGGAAAGAGCGTGGGCCGGACCGTCTCTGGCCAGCAGACCCTACCCTGGGTCTCCTGCTCACCATGTCCTTCACCCTTTCTAGGGGCAATGGTTCCATGAGTAGCAGCTCATCTGTGGTCAGGTGGAGAGAGGGCTGTGGCTGATCTTACATCATGCCAACTCAGAACCACCAGAACAGAGTGTCCCCACAGTGTGATCCCAGAACCCCCTCCTCAGAATCCATCTCTGGATGAGGGCAGGGAATGTCTACTGAAGAAGCAGATTCTGGGGCCCCATCTTAGACCGACTGAACTGTCATCCTTGGGAGCGGGGCCCTGGGATCTTCTTTTTAAACAAGCTCCCCCTAGTGACTCTCTGGTCACTGCAGAATGGGGACCACAAGACTAGACTTTATCGGGGGCTCCTGTCTTGTCAGCTTTGTTCTGTCAGTATCTAGCACAGAACTAGAGCAGCAAACCCTCAGAATGCTTCAACCCTGGATCTGAATCCTCAAAACCAAACTTTTCATTATGGAAAAATTCTAAATACATGCAGAAGTAGAGAGAAGGTATAACGAACCCTCAAGCACCCTTCACCCAGATTTAACAGTTAACCAACTCCTGGCCAGTCTTGTTCCATGCACGCTCTCTTTCATCCAATTGTTTTGAAGCAAATCACAGACATCATATTTTATCCCCCTAATACTTAAGGATATAGCTCTAAAATAGCAGGACTTTCTCTTTGTAAAATATAACCACAATATTGTAATTACACCTAAACATCCAATAGTTCCTTGATACCAAATATCTAGTCAGTGTTCCAATTTCCCCAGTTGTCTTATAAAGTTGTTTAATTGGCTTATTTGAATCAGGAATCCAGGCAAGATCCATATATTGCGACTGGTCGATTTGTCCCTTAATTCTCTTTTCATCTGCTGATTCCTCCAAAGCTCGTGAGGGCTTGCTAAAACAGAGTCCTGCTCCCCACCAAGGGATTCTGATGCACGAGATCTGTGGGGGCCCTGGACTTCTCACAGGTTCCCCCGGACTGGCTTTTGCTGGCTGCATCCCCCAGCTCTCATTGAACATGTTCCTCTGTCCCCTGTATTTCCTATAAACAACTGGGAGATAGCTCAGAAAGCTCAGTTGGATTCAGGTTCAAGTATTTGGCAAGACAGTATCATGGGTGATGTTTTGTTCTTCCTCAGAGATGCACAATATCTCTTTGGCTCTCTTCTTTGTCAAATAAGCCTTAACCCTACCTCTGACACTGAATTTGAGCAAGAAACACAGTGAGACCCTACTCCACTGGACTCAGGTGGGCCCAGGGGCAGGGTTTGGGGAGGAAATAAGTAATTGTCACCATGTGTCCACACAGAACATAGTCCCTTCAGAGAGCTTTCACACTGCCTACCTCTTATGCTCACAACAATCCTTTGTGGGGAGGCTGTGGCTGGCATGACTATCCCTGTTTTCCAGAACTGGAAGAAGATGAGTGACTTTACTAAGGCCACGTGTCTGGCAAGCTGTGGGGCTGGGGTGGAGGCCAGATTTTTCCCTGTCCAGGTAACTCCCCTGGTGCTCTTCCTCTTCCAGGACCCAGATCAACTTCACAGTGGCCATCGATTTCACAGCCTCCAATGGTGAGTGGGGGGATGGGCAGAGGAGCTGAAGTGGGGCTGGGGGCTGGAAAAGGGAGGGCTTTTCAAAACTGTGGTAGTTGGCTCTAGCTGGGAACCAGCTCGCCCATATTCTCCAGCCTCATCTTCACTGAAAAGGAGGTACTTAGTCTTGGAGAGCCAAAGGGATAACCAAGACGGTGAAGGTATCCCCAGACTGGACCGTGGTCACTAACAAATCTGGGCTCTGGGCCCATGGAGAGAGCTGGAGAAAAGATGTTTCCTCACAGGATCAAATCTCACATCCTCTGCTCAGCCCAACCCCCAGGCTGGAGGGGAGCTCTTTGGTCCTCATTGAGGGCAGGAACCCCAGTTTCCAGCCTTGCCGGGGCTTCCCCAGCTCCGTTCCCATCACTGACCTTCTCCAGGGTGGGCTGCCTGAGTCACCACGAGTGACCAGTGCCCAATTTTACACTGTTAGAAAAGTCACCACCTCCCTTAGAGTCTAGACCCCCATTAGCGGTGCTCTGTGCTCTCTCCCATGCCTGTCAGAGCAGCCCCGGTTTGGGACTCCTCCGGTGGGCCCCAGCGTCCTAGAGTGGTAAGATTCAGAGCTGAGGCGAGAGTTGTAAGAATCCCACCTCCTTCATTCTCACAACAATCCCATGAGGTGGGACTGTTACCCCCACTCCACACACGAGAAACTGAGGCTGAGAGGTAAGGAGCTATGGAAGAGCGTACCGCTGGTAGCAGGTAGAGACAGGATCTTCTCATTGGCAGTCTGTGACGTAATGCCCTTGATGATTCAATAAGTAAAATGTGGGCAATTGCCAGTCGTGACGAGGGCTACGGCGGGCGGGGGGTGGGGGGACACTTAAGCCAGCAAGAGGGATAGGGAGTATTGGGGGAGGCTGTGATTTTCAGGAGGCCGCTCAGGGAAGACCACACCGGGAAGGGGACACTTGAGTAGAGGGAGCAAGCCACGTGTACCTCTGCGGTAAAGTGTCCCAGAGCAGAGGGATAAGCCACTGCGGAGGCCCTGAGGTGGGGACGGCAAGGGGGCCAGGCCTGAGTGAGTGAGGGGAGGGGATGGCAAGAGGCAAGGAGGGAGGTCACTGGAAGCCAGACCCTGTGGGCCTGTACCTGCCGCTCCCCCCCCCCCCCCCACATAAGGACTGTGGGTCTGGTTCCGGGCAAAATGGGACCCTTTGGAGCAGAGAAGAGGCATGGCCTTAGCTGCCTGAGCTTTCACAGACTCCTCTGGCCGGACTCCAGGCACAAGGGCGGAAGCCGACTGATGGTCTGGGTTGCTGCTTTCCTGCAGACAAGGGGAGGGGGCTGTCACAGAGGAGGGGAGAAGGAGGTGAGCTGCTGCATATATTTTGAAGGTTTAGCAACCAGGATATACTGAAGGATTGAAGGTGTGGCAAGAGAGAAAGAAAGGAATCAAGGATAAAGAAAATTAGGGGTGCCCTCGGGTACCCCCTTCTGCATTCTGAGCCTGCGGTGCTTGGAGTGTGGAGACCAGCAAATGTTCCCGTGTCCCGTGTCGCAGGGAACCCGTCGCAGTCCACGTCCCTGCACTACATGAGCCCCTACCAGCTGAATGCCTATGCGCTGGCGCTGACTGCCGTCGGGGAGATCATCCAGCACTACGACAGTGACAAGATGTTTCCCGCCCTAGGCTTCGGGGCCAAGCTGCCCCCTGACGGAAGGGTGTCCCACGAGTTCCCGCTGGTAGGAGGTCCTGGGAGCACGGGCTGAGGGCTGACCAGGCTCGGGGCGTGGTGACAAGCCCAGGGTCGGGGGCATTTCCCATCCTCCCCGCCCCAGGACAGATGGTGCAGCCTTTGAGTGCGGGGTGGGTAGGCTGCCTGCTGTGTTTGGGAGGGGGGAGCTTATATCGGGCCTCCAGAAGCCCACTCCCCGCCTTGCTCACCAGCACCTCCCCTCCGTGTCTGATGTCACCCACAGTGGGCTCTGGCCTCCTTTTCCTGACAAGACCCAGGAGAGGTGGAGTGGAGACATGGTTGAACTACCCCTCCACCCCAAGGCCCCAGAAATAAGGGTAAAGGGGTGTGCGCTGGGACTAGGCAACTTCAGGTCATCCCAGGAGCAACCTGAGTTGGTGCTGAGACGGGGGCCCTGTGAAAATGCCACCTCCTCTCCCTCCCTCCCACAAGCTGGGGACGCTCCATCGTGCCAGGCACGATGCTGGGCACCGGACACAGGAGGACAGATCAACCGCTAGTCCTTCCAGAGCTGCTCCGCCCCGGCAGTCATTTGAGGCTGTGGTGGTTTGCTCAAGGTTCCCTGAGGGAAGCAGCCAGGCCTTTCCGGGCGGCCTGTCCGAGCAGGTCCAGAGAGTGGGGCAAGGAGCGGGTTTGGGCCCTGCTCACCCAGAGCATGAGCTGCCCCGGGGACTCCCTCCCCTGCCCCTACCCCCGACCAGAGAAGAGTCGAGGAGATCCCAGGCCCGCTGGCCTTCCCCACACTGGCTGCCCCCCCCCACCCCCGCAGAGCCCCCAGCTGCCCTCCCTCCGCCTCCTCCCTCCTTACTGGGCTCAGCCTCCCTATCCCCGGTGCCCCCAGAATGGCAACCAGGAGAACCCCTCCTGCTGTGGCATCGACGGCATCCTGGAAGCCTACCACCACAGCCTGCGCACTGTGCAGCTCTACGGCCCCACCAACTTCGCCCCTGTGGTCACCCATGTGGCCAGGTGAGTGCCGGGGCCGCTACACGCGCATCCCAGTGGCTCACACAGTGTTCCCGTCCACGCCTGTCCTCTCGGGAAGGTGGCGGTGGGGTGGGGGGGGCGTCTCTTCCATTGACTCGCCTTTCAGGGAGCCCTGACCCTAAAGAGATACCCCTCCCCAAAGTGTTGTGGGGCGGGGAGGGGTGCAGAGCAGGCCAGACAGACTGCAGCCCCCGCCCCCTCCCCCAGGACTGCGGCCGCAGTGCAGGACGGCTCCCAGTACTCGGTGCTGCTCATCATCACGGACGGGGTCATCTCGGACATGGCGCAGACCAAGGAGGCTATCGTCAATGTGAGCTGGGGGTGGCGGGGCATGCCTTCCCACTTCTTTAGGGAAGTCCTTGGGACGAGCCTTCCTGGACAGTTTAGGGGGTGTAGGGGTCCCACTGATGAGCTCTGTACCCACCCTGGGTGGTCTACTCCCTCCTGACGCTTATGGCCCCCTCATTAACCCATCTCTAGGACCGCTGCCCCAGACCCCAGCCCAGCCTGGCCAGGGCGAAGTAGGAGCCCAGAGTCGGGGAGGCCCAGGAACTTGGCTCCCCCTACTGGATGGTCTCCCTGTATAACGGGCTCCAGCCCCCGCTCGCACTTCTGGATGCCCACATAAAATGTGTCCCACTTGATGGAGGCCCAGAGACAGAGAGGGGATGGGGGTGTCTCAGAGAAGCCTCCCTGTGACCCATTTCCCCCTCCTGACCCTCTCTTCCTCTCTGGGGCCCCATGGCTGTTTCCCTTGGTCCGTGCCCCTCCCCCTCTCCCCTTTCCTGTGTCTCTCTGTGTGTCTCCATCCTTCTGTCTTCCATTTCTTCTCTTTCTTCCGTTGACCCACCCCTTTCTGTCCCTACCCCTGATCTCCCAGGCTGCCAAACTCCCCATGTCCATCATCATCATCGGCGTGGGCCAGGCGGAGTTCGACGGTAAGTCCCCATCCCCCAGATGTTTCCCCAGAGGCCTCAGGCCATTGGGAATGACCCTTCCCCAAAGAGTGAGAGCTCATGGGTGGGTGTGACCGTCTGGGTGAGCAGGCAGGGTGTAAGGGTGTGTTTGTTTGCACAGGGAAGGGTGTGTCAGGGTGTGCACCCATACCCATATCCCAAGGCTGTGGGGAGGAGGCCCGCCCCTCCTCCCTCCTCCAACCCTGGTTGCCTGCGGAGGGTGGGGGAGCTGGAGCACTGGGCTAGAAGTCAGAGACTCACCATGTTGGGCTCCTCCTGTCTCCTGGCCTCAGTCTCCTCATCTCTAACGTGGGGGTCTGGTCTGACGGTCTCTGTCCTGGATTGGCCTGGGATTAGAGGACAAGTCCACTGTCCTGCCAGGCCCAGGTGCCCACCATTAATTCAGCCCACCCCCAATGCCTCTCCTCACACAGCCATGGTGGAGCTGGATGGTGATGACGTGCGGATCTCCTCACGGGGGAAGCTGGCAGAGCGGGACATTGTCCAGGTGAAGCCCAAATCCTGCCTGCCCCAAGGAAAATGCCAGAGCCCCTCTAGCCAGGCTGACCTCATACCCGCTTTTAGAGACTTCTCTGGAAAGGGGCCTTGGAGGGAGCCCCAGAGTGGCCTGGCCACCAAAGAAGGGAACAGGAATCGGTCCTTGGGTAACACTTCTCCCCCCGGTTGAACCCCTCCCTACCATGTGTGAGACTCTCCCCGCCAATGTTGTTGCCCTGACCAGAATGCTCTGCCAAGATCTCCCTGAGCCGCCAAGCCTCCATGGTCTCCTGCAGAGCACTTATGCCCCAATACTTGCACTTTCCAGTGTCTTCTGCAGGGCTGCCTTCCCAGAGAGACGGCAAACCCCCTGGAGGTGGAGGAGGTGTCTTTATGGCCGTAACCCTCTCCAGGAACGGGCATTGCCTGGTTCATTGGATCTGTGTCTTAACATCTTATGTAGGATGGCACATGTAGTGAGCTGACAGGTGTTGGTCCTCAGGGCGTCCCTGCCCAGTCAAGTCTCAATGCACCTTAGTAAGCACTCCTGTCTCTGAACCTCCTGCAGTGTTCAGGAGATTGGGAATAAAGACTGGCATCCCCCAGAACCCCTGGGTTAAAACAATGGCAGTGGGGGAGGGGTCATTCCAAGGTTGGAGACCAAAGTTAGGAGGCTAGACCCCAGAGCAGGGGCAGTGTGGGAGGGGGGACCCATGTATGGAAAGGCCTGGAGGCAGGAGTGAGCTGAGGCACTCAAGAGGTTGGGAGGGTCACCCCCTGGGAGGAAGCCAGAGAGGCCCGACTTTAGGTTTTGGCCCAGAGACGGAGGAGGAGAAGCAGAGCAAAGGAGACAGAGAGGTTGGGGGAGATGGGAAGGCCGGTTTCCCAGAAGCCAGGGGGTTCATCCAGCATTTTCCTAGCGCTGGCTGAGTCCCTGTGCTTGGTGCCAAGACTTCAGAGCTTAAGAGCTCCTGTTCAGGGGTGCATCCTGGCATGGGATAGGTGATCTGTAAGTATCTGTTGAGCCAATGAGAGAACAGCCTCTCAGTATTCACCAGCAGGCGGAGGGGCTGAGTGGAGAGGGCAGAGGCTGGGGAGGCGTGGGACAGGGGCTGGAGACTGGGGGGAGCTGGGGTCCAGCTAGAGACCCGGCCTGACCGTGCCTTTCCTTTGGCCAGTTTGTGCCCTTCAGGGACTACGTGGACCGCACGGGCAACCACGTGCTGAGCATGGCACGCCTGGCCCGCGATGTGCTAGCCGAGATCCCTGACCAGCTGGTGTCCTACATGAAGGCACAGGGCATCCGCCCGCGCCCCCCGCCTGCGGCCCCGGAGTCCTCACCCCCACGGTCCCCAGCCCGCACCCCCCCTGCCTCCCCCCTGCACACACACATCTGAGCACTCTTCCTGAAGGCCCCTGGCCTGTGGCAGGCGGCTCCCTGGGTGGGGCAGTGGAAGCACAGCTGGGGTCCCCAGCCCCCCTTAAAATATGCCATGCCTAGCCTTTGTGTGTGCCTTTTGTGTGTGCCTGGGAGGCCAGCGGGGGACAGGGCCTCTGAAGACTCCTCTCTCATTTCCTGGCCTCAGGGCCCAAACCCGGGGAATTGGAGGGTAGGGGTGGTGGAGATGAGGTTCTGGGCCCCTGCCCTTTTCATGTCCCCCTGACACCTGGTTCTAGCCCAGCCAGGAAGGGGTTAATGGTCAGGAGGATTGGGGTCCCCTTCAGCCCACCTGGGCAATCCCATCTGCTCCTCTGTGGCCCTGAAGCCTGAGCTGGGCGTCTCTCCTCCAGGGCCCTAGGCCCTCCCCTCCTCCTGTGCAGTCTACTCCTACACCTGGACCCTGGCCCTCCTCCCCCCCAGTATCCCCCCCATCCCTATTTCCAGTGAACCCTGTGAGGCTGATGGGTCTGCAGGGATGCCCGAACATGTGGCCCCTCCCAGGACACTTGCATGCCACGGGTGCCCAGTGGACCCATGAAGGGGAGGCTGTGTGGGGAGGCCATAGGCCACATAATGGGCTAGGAATGGGGGCTTTTCAGGCACAGAGTCCTTTCTGGTGCCTCTCAGGCCCAGAATGACACTGGTTTTAGATACACAGATCCACAGGCCTCTCCCTGGTGTGGGCCCACAGGCACCTTACAGTTGACTCCTGGCTCCAGGCATCCCCTTCTCCTGCGGCCCAGGGCCCTTGGAGCCCAGTCCTCTGCTGCCCCCCTGGAGGCCTTGGAAGGAATAGTCCAGCCCCAGCACTCCCACACTGCTCCTCTCTCCCACAGGGATAGGAGATAGGAGTCCTGAGTTCAAGCCCTGCATACAGCCCCTGCCTGTGGGAACCCAAGGAAGGCCCTTCTGCCTTCTGGGACTCAGAAGTAGGGCAAGAGGGTTGACCAGATGGTCCCAGGTTTACCTTCAGCTCTGGTGTCTTGAGAGTCCATTCATGCCATGCCCAGCTTCCCCCATCCCACTCCTCAGCAGTGTGACCCCTTACTCCAGGCCGTCTTGGCTCTTAAGGTCACCCTGTTCCATCCTGTCACCTCAAGTCCACCCTAGTCCTTCAGCCTTGGGCTCTGATGTCTGAGCCCAAGCCCCTGCCTCTGCTGTGGGGAAGGTGAGAAGGGTGATCTCACCCCCGGGCCCACCGAGCTGCCCAGCCTTTACCCACACGGGGAGCAAGTCGTGCATGTCAGCCCCTCCCGCAGCATGGGGCTCCTCAGCCCACTCCACATCCCATGTCTGGGTGGACACCAGGCCCCCTCCCTGTCCGCTGCCCCACACCACTTCCCTTCCTGTCATGCATGATGGTGGTGTTTCTACGCTGTCTGGTCCTGTGCCCGTCTCTGAGGCAGTCTCTTTGTGGAATTTGCCTTAAACTGAAGTAAACTTGGTTCTTTTAGTAAAGTTCCTTGTTTTCCTTTCTCCTGTGGAAAATAGCAAATGTGTTGCTGTTTGACAGGCTCCGGGTTCTCCTCACTGTCTCTCTCTCCCATTCTTTTGTTCGATAAGGATTTCCTGAGCAACTACGATGTACCAGGGCCTGTGCTGGTGACTCGGGATGCAGCAATGAACAAAACGCAGGCCCTGTCCCCACACAGAGCTTACAACAGACACACAAATAAGACAGGGGAAAACCCAGTAAGCACACAAACAAATAGGGATAACCTAATTTCAGGTGGTGGTAAGAGTTACAAAGACAAATAACAGAGAAGAAGGGGCTGGAGAGGGACAGGGTGGTATTTTAGATGAGGTGGTCATGGAGGGCCTCTTTGAGGAGGCGAAGGTTGAGATGAGCCCTAAGGAAATGAGAGAAGGAGGCATGCTGGTATCCAGGGCAGGAGGGCTCCAAGTAGAAGGAACAGTGAGTGCAAAGGCCCTGAGGTAGGAGCATACTTCATGTCAAGGACAGCAGGGAGGCTTGTGCTGTTGGAGCTGTGTTAAGAGGGGCGGGGTGGGGGGATAATTCAGGAGATGAGATTAGGGAGGTGAAGAATCCAGAATGCATAGAGCCCTGTAGGCCATGGTAAGGGCTTCAGCGTTACTCCGAGTGAAACGGAGCCAGCTAGGAGGTGAGAGAGGTAAGTAACATGATCAGATTATTCTCGAAAACAAGTGGGTCACTTTATTGCATTTGATCACTCATTGACTCATCGCTCCACAAGTATTTACCGAGCACCAGTGCCAGGCCCTGCTCAGGTTTGAAGGCACTGATTCACACACGGTTGCACCCTCTGAGAGTGTCCCCTACTTTGGAGCAGTGAGCAAGGAAATCCTACCACCCTGGGCTACCGATGCCAAGCCTGTGGGAGGGGCCAGGGTCTGTGGGCACCAAAGGGGCGCTCCTGGCACAGCCTGGATGACTCACAGGCCATGCGCCCGGGATCAGTTCCTGCTCCTGTGGGACCGTTCCTCTTTCCTTGCAGGATTAGCGTGTGGCCACACTGCGGGGCCTCGAGATATGCCCACATGAAGTGTGTGATGTGCACAGACAGGAGGCACTTGAGCACAATAAACACCACCTCTCTCCTCCTGGTCCCTCTTCATATATAAGTCACTGTGGCCATCAGAGCCCAGGATCACAGGGAAAGGGGACTTCTCCCTCCTCTGGGCAAGCTCACGGTCAGATTAGCCCTCCAGCCAGCCATTCCCAATCTGCACATCACAAGAAATTTGGTACTAATTATACCAAAGTTTGGGACTTATTTACTTCTTATGATTTTATAGTAAATTAGAGCTGATTCATGGCTGTCCCTATAATTAGATACCCCTCTGACTTGCATTCCGATACACTTTGAGTGAGAACTGGGTGGGGTCATAGCTTGGGAAGAGGAAAGTTCCCAGAACCAGTAACCCATTTTGCCTCCCCTTGGGCACCTGTGGGAAAGAGTCGAGAGGAGATGCCCACCTGGCAGGGGAATCAAGTCTCAGAGCCGCTGTTGAGTGCATCTTTATTGTGCTTGATGCTGTGGCTTCTCTCCTGGCTTATTTCTCAAGGTGTGTTCCACAGAACACTGGTTCTCTTGCATGGATTTTGGGAGCCCGTCTCAGAGAACCCCAATGGCACTTTAGGGTATTCAAGGCTCTGATAAGTCCTGCAGCAAATAGACTGGTTTAACTTGGTTCAACCCATTGTTTCCAAAGATTTTTGACCGTGGGGACAGTGTGTGTGTGTGTGTGTGTGTGTGTGCGCGCGTTTAGCTGTAACACTGTTACCAAGCAGAACATGTTGTCTTGGGACTTTAAGTAAAGACAATCTCCCTGGTTCCCAGGCTAACACAGATTCTGAGGCCTGCTCCCAGGAGGCCAGAGGGAGGGCCTGGAGTTTGGGAACTTCTCAGAGGAGATGGGGTAGGAGAGGTGGAGACCTTCCGTTGCTCTGGAAAGAAGGAAGGGGCGTGCCACACTGGGAAGAGTAACCACAGAGAAGAAAGGAGGGCGTTCAGAAATTCACAGCTCCAAGGTTGACTTTGTATTCCCTTGTTGGGCTGAGAGGTATGTGTGTGACTGAGCTAGGGGAGGGCAGGCAAAGAAGGGAGAGGTCCCTGAAAGGCTCTCCTGGCCTCTGGGCCCCCACCCCAGCTGCAGCGGTCTCCTCCCCTCACCCCCATTCGCTCCCCAGGCCTTCAGGATTAAGGACCTGGGCTGTCATTCTCTGGGTCGTTCCTCTACACACTTCTCTGCCTTTGGAATCCCTTTACCGACCTCTTGTGTCCTCACCTCAAATGTTCCTGAATTAATAAAAATAAAATGATGATAATGGTAAGAGTAATGACCAACACTCAAATGCACTTACGAAGCAGCAGGCATTCTTCTAAACACATTATATGTGTTACGTTTATCTTTATAACAACCCTATGAAGAAGGTGTGATCATTCTCCCATTTTCCAGATGAGAGAAGAGTCATAGAGAGGTGAAGGGACTTGTTCAAGGTCATACAACTAGGAAGTGGTAGAATCTATAAGGATCTGAGTCCCAAGGTGGAATGGGAGCATCAATCTAGTTGCCATTTTAGTTGCTGTGTCACCTTGGCTGGGCCACCTGCCCTCTCTGGATCTCAGTCTCCCCACTGGTAAAATGGAGGGGACAGGCTCTAGCGTCCCTAAGGGTCTTCCCACCTCTCTTGACTCTCAGCCCTCTCTCCATCAGCCTATCTTCTCAGACCCCCGCCAGACCCCGCAGGCCTCCTGGGGCCCTTTCCTGGAGGGGCTGGATGCCCCGGCCACACCCCCAGGGTGCCTGGCTGCCAACGGCCTTCGGAAGAGATCCCTGGGCCCCGCCTGGAAGTGGCGGGAGAGGTAGAAGCAGAGGTTGGGGCTGATGGCACAATTGGAGTAGGACAGGATGGTACAGAGGCTGGTGCCACGAAAGCCACCGGCATGGCAGGGAGGCCACCCACGGCTGCCACATAGCCCAGCATGGAGCAGGGCCCCCACATCAGCACAAAGACCACCAGCACCACAAGGATGAGCCCTGTGTTCTCCTGGTGCTCCTGGATGCTCTCCCCTCTGGGGCCACGAGGCTGTGTCCACATGAGCCAGCCCACGTGGCTGAAAGAGCAGCCCAGCCCGCACATACAAGGCAGGAAGGCCAGGCTCCCAGCAGGGGTAAGTAGCAGGAGGTCTGGGCAGGGCTCGGACGCAGGCCCCGATTCCAGCTGCCCCCTCCTGCACCACCACACTTTGGAACAGCCAGGTGGGCAACGACACGGCGAGGCCCAGGACCCACATGGCCCCACAGAGCAGCAGGCGGGCGCCCCGGCCAGCCGGGAGGGCCACATCAGCCGGGCCACCGCCACGTGGCGCAGAAAAGCCGTGGCCACCATGCTGTAGAAGGTGCAGAACGCGGTGGCGCTGTTGGTGGCCCGGCTGGTGATGCAGATGACAGGGCCCAGCCACCAGTCGGGCCGCAGGAAGCTCAGCGGTAGCACGGGTACCACGCAGGCCAGGAAGAGCAGGTCGGACAGCGCGATGTTCACCATGAGGCTGGTGGTCAGGGCGCGGAGTGGCCGGGAGGCGCCTGAGCTCAGGGCCGCCAGCAGCAGCATCAGCCCGTTGGCCCGCAGCCCCGCCAGCAGGATGAGGCCGCAGAGCCGGCGAAGAGCCGTCGGGGCAGTTGCTCGGGCGCGGCTGTGAGCCCGGCGGCGGTGAACGTGGCCTTGGGCTCCGCCCCCGCTCCATGCTCCCACTCCGGACACACAAGGACAGTGTGGAAACCAGCCCGAGGCCACCTTCCTCTTTCCCTGGAGAGCCCCCCTCCTTTCACAGCCCCCTGCATCCAGTGGGGGCCCTTGCTGGGAGTCAGTCACGTGAGACCTCACAACAACCCGACAGGACGGCCTCGGTCAGCGCCCCAGGTTCGAATCCAGACTAGGCTACTTAGGAGCTCCGTGACTTTGGGAAAGTTACCCAGTTTCCCCACCTCAGTTTCCTCAACTGTGAAGAAGGAAGGAAATAAAATAAAACAGATGTCAACATAACTGCTACAAAAGGGTGAGGTGCAGGTAATTTTCATTTTCCTCTTTGTAGTTTATTTCTACAATTTCTGCAGGGAGAAGAAATTGAATTTGGGGTGTGTGTGTGTATTTTTTAGATTAATTTATTATTTATTTATTTAGAGAGTTGGGGGAGGGGCAGAGGGAGAGAAGCAGACGCCCTGCTGAGTGCAGAGCCCGATGTGGGCTTGATCTCAAGACTCGGAGATTGTGACCTGAGCCGAAATCCAGAGTCGGACGCTCAACCGACTGAGCCACCCAGGTGCCCTATATATATATATATATTTTTTTTTTTTTTTTGAAGAGAGAGACACAGTGAGAGAGGGAACACGAGCAGGGGGAGTGGCAGAGGGAGAAGCAGGCTTCCCGCCGAGCAGGGAGCCCGATGCGGGGCTCGATCCCAGGACCCTGGGATCACGACCTGAGCCGAAGGCAGACGCTTAACGACTGAGCCACCCAGGCGCCCCATATATATATGTATTTTTTTTTTTAAAAAACAAAACCTTGCCTGCCTATGAAACAGGCAGATATTAATTTGAGGTTCAGCAAGAAGATGGATATGCAGGGGCTTTGAGAAGGTGTGAAGCCCCTGTCAGGGGTTCCCAAGCTTGTCTGCACAGTGGGATCACCTGGGAAGTTTCAAAAATACTAATCCACAGGTCCCACCCTAGGGACGGGATTTAGCTGGTCTGGGCTTTGGCATTTTCGAAAGATCCCAGAGGACTCTCCAGGGCAGAGCAGCTTGCCCTCTCCAGCTGTGCTGTGCTGGCTAGCTGGCAGGGGCTGGGGGAAGAGCCGCACTCCAGCTTCCTCCTCACCCTCACTCCATCCTACATGCTGAGGACATGGGGAGCCCCCGACTGAGAGGGGTCAGGCTGAGAAATGGGGTCTAGACATCCCCGAGTCAGCCCAGGGGCCAGTATCTCCACCTGCCACCCCACAAACCAGGCCAGAATCCCTAGCTTTCCTGGGACGAGACTTGCCCATTAACTCAATAAATAAATATTTATATAAATATTTACCTTCCTATAAGAAGCCCCCTAACTTCGTGGTGAAGCTTGTGGCTGCTGGGGCCTGGGTTCAAAGCCCCGCTGTACCACTTTCTAGCTGCGTTGACTGTGGACAAGCTACTTATCCTCTGTGCCTCATTTTCCTCATCTGTAAAGTGGGGATAAGCAAGCCCCATCTCCTAGGGTTGATGTGAGGATTAAATGGGGTAGGACAAGTTAGGTGCTCAGAATAGTGCCTGGCACGAAGTAGGTGCTTTATAAATGTGGGCTGTTAGGTCCTGCCCACCCTCAGCTCCAAAAAGCTCTCTCCCCTAATGCCTCTGTCCAGGCTCCATTTTGTCCCCCTGCCCTCCCCTTCTCACTCTACATCCTGAGCCCCATCAGCCCAGTCTGGCCTTCCTTTTCTTAATCAGCCTCAAGCTAAGGTGTGACCAGAGCCCCCTTGGCAGACATGCCCTGAGAACTCACCACTTGCCTGGAAGTTCACTCTGAAATCTACCTTGGGTCCCTCCTGCTGCTCTCACGTGCATCGTGCTGCTCTGAGGTTCCTGGGCCCTGCTTGCTGACTTGGGGGCCTCTGACACCAAGCAGGGCTGGCGGCCCCTCCACAGCTCTGCTCCGCACAAAAGCTGGATCTTGCCAGAGAAAGCTAAGAGACGGTTCTGGGCAGGTGTGCGGTCCCTTCTCACACCCCACCTCTAGGGAACCTGAGCCGGCTGCCCACAGCTGGGGCAGAGCTGAGATGGGAGGGGCAGGCCTGGGGGACCCCTTCAGGTTCCCCGAAGGACATGGGGGGCTCTATCTGCTCTACTGGCTCCCCCAGGAATCACACCCTGCTTACCTGCCTCATTAACTCGCTGGCCTACAGGGCAGAGATTTTGGGGCCTGCCAGGTCCCCAGACCCCAGAGAGAGCCATTAGCAACAGCAGGACCGGCCCCCCCACCCCCGCCCGTGGCCAGGCATCACTCACTCCAGCCCACCTCTCCCTGTCTGTCTGCCTGTCTGTCTTAGAACCTACTACAGCCTAGAAACTGCTTAGAGCAAGGGGAGGCTTGTGGGCTGACAGAGAGGATCCAGGAAGGGAGAAGGTAAGAAAGAATCCGTGAGGGAGGCCTGTAAGAGAACTAGCTGATCACGAAATCATCCTGCATATTGACTAGAGGCTGAATGGGGCCCATTAGGGCATCTGATCCAACCTCAGGCTTCTGATGCTTGAATCTTTTCTACCTTGCCTCTTGGCAAAGTGTCACCCGACTTCCCCTTGTATGCCGCTAACGACAAAGAGCTCACTGCTGCAGAGGTGTCCCTTTCGGAACTGAGCAGGAGGGTAGGGGCAAAGACTGGAGACTGATTAAGCCAGTCGGAAGGCTCTGTCTTCTACTTCCTGCCCTCTCTCTCTCCTGCAGTCTCTCGCTCTGTACCTCTTTCTCTCAAACTGTCTCTGCTTGTCTCTCTGTGAAACTGGGGTTTCCTCTGATTCCCCAGTACTGAGTGATTACTTGTCAGAGTCCTGCACGCGCCGGGCTGCAGGACGTGGCGAGCATCATTGCGGTTAACAGTAGGATGACAGGGACAATAGTTGCAGCAAATGTACATGACAGAAGACAGTCCAACAATGAGGGGCCATCTCTCAAAGCAGCCTCCTTAAGGGCACTGAGGACCCCAGCCCGGCTTATAATGGGCAGCCACCTTCCAGGAGGCGAATGGTAGGCGGTTCTGGGAACTCCAACCAAAGCTCCAAAGGGGAGCCCATGAGTGATCTCAATCTAGTTTCTCCGCTGCTCCGCAGGCCCCCCCGACCACCCCCCAGCCACACCTCAGGGCAGAGGGCTGCACCAGGCAACATCACGACATTAGAGCAGGGTCTTGGGGAAAGGGAGTGGGGTCGGGGCTCAGGGAGACAGGGGTAATAGGGCCTATCAGGGGCCATCGAAACACTGCTCTTCCTCAGGAATCGGATTCTGCTCGGAGGAAACTTGATGCTCGCAAACAGGTGGTGAGTGAGACAACGTTCACGAGCTTCGCAGGCACGGAACAGTGGGACTGCTTTAATAAAGCGTCTCATAATGAACAGGTTGCAGCACTTGGTAATCAGCCCCAAAGCAAGCTCCTCGGAAAGTTTCTTTCCCTCCCTCCCTGTGACACTTAGTTATATTTCGCATTATGTAAGGAATACCCAGGTGTTGCAGAAGATCTAGAAATACAAATACATATAAAAAGAGCAATAACACCCCCACACATTCACCCTATGATTTTACCCCACAGAGATGTGTGGCCAATAATATGGTGTGTTTTCCTTAATTCATTTTTGACTTTTTCTTTCTTTTGAAAGTTTTCACCACCACCACCACTACCCACCACCCCCTCAAATCCTTCAGCGTGCAAAGGGCAGCCTTAGCACAGCCCCTGCCCTGGGATCCAAGTCCTGACCTGAGGGGGATTGTCCTGAACTTCCAAGCTGGCCATCTCTGTCATGGCTGCATCCTGGCAAGGTGGGACAGGAAACCCCAGGGGTGGCTGTCCCCCCACCCCTGGCTGGGCTGGAGGGTCAGAAGCAGCATTCAGCTCTCTTCTGTGGCCTCTTGGGGGTCACCTCCACCAGTGAGTCCTTCAGGCGGTCCTCCTGCATCTTGAGGGCCCTGTATGATGACACCAGACATCAGTCCTCTGTCTCCCCTTCCAAGGGCAGCAGGGAGGGGCCCGTGGGTGCAGCTGTGGGGCTGGGGGATTGCGCTCCCCGAGCTTCCTCTCTTCCCACTTCCCCTGCCCTTGCGCTGCATCCCACACAGCACCCGAAAAATGGGGCCATGGAGACTTTGGTCTTCTGTCTCTTTCCTAGCATTCTTTCCAGCCTCCTGTGCGCCAGACACTGTGCAAGGGACTCTGAATAGGACAACGAAGCCGGCATGTCCTTGCCTCGAGAGATGAGGAGCCAGAGAGAGAAGGGGCCATCAGAACCCAGGAATGAGGAAGCACACAGAGGGACGTGTCCTCGAAGGTCGTCGAAGGAGGAAGGAGGCAGTGTCAGAGCTGAGACCAAGCAGTGGAGAAGCGTTCGCTAGCAGCAAGGGGAGGTGCATTCCCGGCAGAGGGCAAAGGCTCAGTGAGAGACAGAGAGCTTGGGGGTTGGGGAAATAAAAGAAGCTCATTCATTCATTCACTCATGATATATTTACTGAGTGCGGACCACTGCGCCGCCGAATCACAAAGCCTAAAGACTGGCCAGAAAGAGGCCTCGAGGCTACAGGGGTTCAGGGCCCCGGGGGCCTGGAAGCCACATTCAGGAACTTGGGCTTTTGTCCTAAAGCAAAGGGAAGCTGTTGAGCAGTTGTCCATCAGAGGACATCACGGAGTGACCAGGTGAGCCGTTTCGCAGACTCACCCTGGCTGCTTTGTCACAGAAGGGGCTTCCAGGTCATCTAGCCTAGGACCCCTTCCACCTTACTCATTTCCTTCATTCATTGGGCTCCCGGTATGTGTCAGGCCCTGGGTGTGCCGGGAGGGGGCTGGACAAAACAGACCCGGCCCTGCCCTCCTGGAGCCACAGCCTCGGGCAGGAGGCAGCCCCCAACTGGGAGCCGGACAGATGCACGCATAATTACAGTTTGTCCAGAAGGGCTTTGAAGGACACAAACAGGGGACAGGGATCCAGAAGAGTGGTGGGACGGAGAGTGGTCAGGAACGGCCCCTCTGAGGGGCTGAAGCTGAGAGAGTGAATGCACATGTGTGTGCGTGGGGACCGGACCTCCAAGATGAAGGCCATTTCCAGGCGTTTGGATGTTATTCTAAATCTAGTGGAAGTTGGGGCACCTGCCTGGCTCAGTTGGAAGGGCATGTGACTCGTGATCTCGGGGTCATGAGTGGGAGCCCCACATTGGGTGTAGAGATTACTTAAGTAAATAAAGGAAAATAAAAAGTTGAAAAAAAAAACATCTAGTGGAAGTGACTAGAAGGTGGAGAGCAGGAAGGTGACCCTCTGTCTCACTGCACTGCGCAGATGAGAAAGCAGGCTGAGGCTGAGAGAGCTCGCGAGCCTTTCAGGAGTCAGCGGGACTGGTAGAACTGGACTCAGACTCTCCGCACAGTGCTTTCTCTCCTTCTCTCTGTGGCTTCACAGTGCTTCCTCAGAGCGGGCCTTCCCTTCCCACAGGAGGGCTCTGGAGGCTGCCCAGGGGACTCTGGGTGGGGGGCAGCGGGCGGCACTCACCGGGCCAGGTTCACCACGGGCTCCAGGATGTTGTGACCCAGGGCAGCGCTGCACTCTCCAAAGGAGATCCCCAGCTCCTGCAGGCAGACAGGGGTGTGGGGGCCCTGGGAGAGCCCTCTGAGCGCCCCGGCCAGCCCTGGTGGTCTAGCCAGCAGACAGAGCCCCACCCAATGCACCCCTGGGCCAACCCCGACGGGGGGGGAGGGTAGGGGGAGGCAGCCCCGCCCCCTACCCCCCCCCCCGCGCCCCCTCCCCGCGCTGGCCACCGGTCAAAGATGCCACCCCGGCGACTTTCCACAGCCCTCGCTCGGAGTGATGGTGGGAAGCCTGTGTCCCAACTTGGAGAAACGTCCCTTGGGGACATTTTAAACTGTTAGTTATGCTTTTTTGATTTCAAAAACATCAAAAAATTTCAGCTGGGGAGGGGCCGGAATATTGGAAAATACAGTATGCAAAAAGTGTAAGAGCAAAATATAAACCCCTCCTGTTAGCGTTTGATATATATTTCCATTCTGTTTTATGGAACCCTTTTCCTGGAGGCGAGTGGGCTCCACATCATCGCGCTGTGGGATTAAACCCCCGGAACCGGCTGCCCAGGCAGGCCCCGTGGAGTATGGGCAACCTCGCAGGGTTCAACCCAACCTAAACCCCGGCTTGCAGCTGCTCTTCTGAGTCCACATTTCATTGTGAGCATTTCCTCCACGCCCTCGGACATTTTTCCGGGACAGGATTCTTAATGGCAAATGCCAGCCTCTCACATGAACCTCCACAACTTAACCACCAACTGCTGCCAAATGTTTGTTCTTATAAATAATGCTGTGAAGAACATCCTCATATAAACATGCTTGATTATACATTATACGCAGGTATCCATTATGCTATTCTCTTAGGGATTGTTATTTCTGATTCTTTCCTTAGGATAAATTGCTAGAGGAGGAATTACTATGTCAAAGAGATGAGCCACTACATTTAACCGGGGAAAAAAAACCCGCCAAGCAGGAGCCACAATGATGACCTCATGACTCTGAGAAAGGAGAGGAGAAAGGGAAAGAAATACAAGATGGAAATGCCTAGAGGGGCTGTGGCAGAGGTGGGGTAAGGAGTTTCTGGAATGTGGTCAACTTCTATTCATAAATAAATAGTATCCACTGTCTGCTGGTGGGGCTTTTGATGCAATCTTGCCAGGGAAGAATTTGGGTCCTAAGATAGAATAAATTAGAAGGAATGTTCTGTTAATTAGAGACTGGAGAGAAAATTCAGATTTGATTGGGAATTTTAAGTGAAGCTTTTAAAACTTTTTTTTTTTTTTTACTCTGAAGATATTTTTATATAGGTCAGAATGTTGTGTGGGGATCTGCTAATTCAACGTGAGGGTCAGTGTCATGCCCGCCGAGACAGCCTTATGTTTGGGCCTAAGAACAGGGTGGGTGGGAGGCGGAGGTGGCCAGGCTACTGTCCACTCTGACCCGGCCTTTGGCAGGGCAGGGGCAGGAACGGGCAGTGAGTCCTTCTCAGTTGCCCAGGCCAGGGGGACCTGTTCACTACCCTCCAGGGAGGGGTCTGTCCAGTCCAGGCTGGGTGGGGGGGTTGATGTCCAGGTGCTCACCTGGGCCAGTTGCTGCCCAGCCTCGATGGGCACCTGCCGCTCCTCCTCACAGTCCATCTTGTTTCCCAGGAGAAGGATGACCACCCCGTCGGGCCCTGATTCCTGCGTATTGAACACATGCCCTCAGCCACACATGTTGAGGTCCTGCTCTGCTGTGCCAGGCCCTGGCTGGATTTGGCCTTGCCCTCCAGGAAGCTGACAGGGTACACACCCCCTCCGCCGCCTTTCCATGTCACACTCACTCCACACCCTTCCCCCACCCATGACATCTTCCCTTCAATCTACAGTGAGTCTGCCCTTCCTTTCTGCCTGCAAACGTGTCACCCATTTTCCAAGGCCAGCCTCAAACCTGCCTCCCCCAGGAAGCCTTCCAGGATTGTTCCTGCCCATGCTCCTCTCTTCTTGCCTGTGCTGAACAGCCCAGCGCTTGATTACACAGGCTGGCTTGGCTCATTTCCTAATGGTTTCATGACGACGACGACGACAACGATGACGACGACTAGCTTCTGTTTACTGAGTGCTTACTATATACCCAGTGTTGTTCTGAAGGCAATTTTATCAGTTAATCTTAATAACTGTATGTGAGAAGTTGGAAAATTGAAGTTCAGAGAAGTTAAGTCACTTGTCCAAGATGACAGAGTTGGGGCAGGGTAGTTGGGATTCAAACCTAGGTCCTGTCAGACTCAGAGCCCAGCCTCCTTCATACATTACCTTATCTCACTGCTTTTGCTTCTCTTCAACTAGACTAGAAACTTCCAGAGAGAAGACAACATGTCTTTTTTCATACCCCTCTGCTGTGCACTAGCACATACTAGTACATACTGCAGAATTTCAGTATATATGTCTCAATTAAGTACATGGGGGAAAGAACTAGAGATGTGTGGACAGAGGAATTGTCACCTAGAGTGGTACGAGACTTGCATTATCCCCAGGCGTTAAGAAGACATCACCTAGCTGCTGTATACAGGAAAGAAATGTTCGGAGGATAAAGGAAGTAGTTTGTTTTGGAGGCTGTACTATGTGGTTGTGGTTTCTTCCTATGACTATGCTCCCAGCTCATCCAGCCACATGCCCTCAGTGGGTCACATCACCCACATGTCTGTCGTGTCATTTGTAATCCTGGGAAAAAAGGGGGCATGGGCAGGATACAAGTTCCCTCTTGACTCCACAGACCGGGGCCAACCCCAACAGCCATCTGCAGGTGGCTACGATGGCCGCTTACCCGGAGACAGTCCAGCCAGTAGCGCACGTGGGCGAAGCTCTCCTGGGAGGTGATGTCGTACATGAGTACCACTCCGTCAGCCTTGCGGAGCAGCTGCCGCGTCATGCTGTGGTACCTGCCCAGACAGTCTGCGTGAGGCTAGGCCTGGTGGGTGGACCCCTCGCCCTGACCTCTCCGGGCCTCAGCTACTTCATGCACAGAGTGGGAGAATTAACTTTTCCTGCCTCAATTGCTTCCTACAGAGAGTGTGCATACAGCAGTATGATTGTTGAATACGTAACAGTTCTCATGGTTCGAGCTTCAAAAGGTATCAAAGAGTACCCAGTGAAAACTCTATCGTGCCCCTCCCCCTTTCCCAGTTAATAAAATGTCTTGGGGTCATCTGGGTGGCTCAGTCGGTTAAGCGTCTGCCTTCGGCTCAGGTCATGATCCCGGGGTCCTGGGATCAAGCCCCGCGTTGGGCTCCCCACTCAGTGGGGAGCCTGCTTCTCCCTTTCCCACTCCCTCTGCCCCTCCCCGCTCATGCTCTCTCTTTCTTTCTCTCTTTCAAACAAACAAATAAATAAATAAATAAAATCTTTTAGAAAATAAAAACAAGGGCGCCTGGGTGGCTCAGTTGGTTAAGCGACTGCCTTCGGCTCAGGTCATGATCCTGGGGTCCCGGGATTGAGTCCTGCATCGGGCTCCCTGCTCGGCGGGGAGTCTGCTTCTCCCTCTGACCCTCCTCCCTCTCATGCTCTCTGTCTCTCATTCTCTCTCTCTCAAATAAATAAATAAAATCTTTAAAAAAAAAAAAAGAGAAAAAAAAGAAAACGTCTTGGAGATGTTTCCCCATTGGTGCATAGAGTCCACAGTCTTTTTTTGTGACTTTATAATATTCTACGGATTGTGCAGTTAGGCTCTGACTGACTGGGCCACCTGGCCTCCTGGTCAGACCGTTCCCGGTGCTTCTCCATATGAACCATGCTGCTGTGGACATAAGCCGCTATTACAGTCAGGGATGAGTTTATCAGCAGAACGAATTTCTGGGAGTGGGGCCGCTCGGTCAAAGAAGAGGTGCCCTTTAGATTTCGATCGCTACTGCCTACCTGGAGAGTGGCGGGCCGGCGTTTTCAGAAGGACAGGAGATCAGGCAGCTGTCCCCTGGGGGCCACGTTGGGATGCTAGGCCAAGGGGCCCCCGGCTCTGCTGCCCCTCAGTCAGCCCGCTGGAGCCTGGCTCCTCTCTGCCTCCCCGAACTCCTCAGTCCTTAGGGGGTTGGATGCCTTTTTGGCCCCTGGTTGCCTCTTGCCTATGTGGAGTCTTCAAGGTCAGGGCTGCCCTCCATCCCTCTGCGCCTCAGGCTTACCCCCCGGGACCCTGATACCACGAACGGGGACAGTGCCTGTCACCTCTCCTGGCCAGCCGTGTCCCAGAGTTGCAGCACGAAGCATTTGTTGTCCACCAGCAGAGTTTTGACCCGAAAATCCACTCCTAGGACACACAGAGCTGGGTCAGGCCTGCTTCTAAGTTACCAACCAGGACTTCCAGCCCAAACCTGCGCCCAGGATATACCTGTCCCCGACACCAGCCCCTCTGGCTGCTGGGCTTCCTTCCCCTCGGCTCTCCAAATCCCATCCACACACAAGGGCCCACATCCTCCAACAGGCCTTTCCTGACCACCTAGCCCGTGGGGTTCACGGTCCCCGCTGCACTCCCACACCCTCATGCTCAGTGCCGATTCAAGGCACCTTGCATTGTTTTGACCTCTGTGAATATAGCTGTCTTCCCAACTGTACAGCAATCGTTATTCCTCAGGTCACTCAGGAGAACCAGGGTCACTATTTTGTTTTTATAATACTCCCTGTTTCATTCCTGATTATGGCATGGCTCTTCCCCCTTCAACCAGACAGCAGGGTAGAAACAGGCAGCCCAGGAAGGTGGGGGGAGTGCTGGCTTCGGGGATGACTGATTGCGCTGGGAGCTGTCCACCCTCTGCCGCTGTAAGGGCTGTGTGACCTCAGGCAAATCACTTTACCTCTCTGAGCCTCCCTTTCTCATTTGCAAGGTGACAGTTTAAAAAGACCCACATTGGGGCACGTTGAGCATGCAACTCTTGATCTCAGGGTCGTGAGTTCAAGCCCCACATGGGATGTAGAGCTTATTTGAAAATAAATAAATTTTAAAACTATCTGTAAGAAAAAATAACAATAATAAAATAAAAAGGGCTACATTGCAAGGTGGTTGGGAGGACTGAATGACTCATGTTTGAGGTTTGGCCCAGGGGTGCTTGGGAGGCGATCATTTTCATCATTATTCTCATCTCCCCGAGGCACAGCCCTTCAAAGTTCACAGCCCCCCACCTCGCTGTGGTCATGCCTCCAGACCCTTCCTGTCCCTGAAAATATGAAGGTAATAGTGAAATCCCAGGAGGGTTTAGAAGCTTTGGGGGTGCACCTTCCTGACAACCCCCAAGGAATTCCAGCAGAGTAAGGAGTGATGAGAGGGACTTCTTCTCCATCCCCACTCCCTTTCCTAAGGAAGCCCTGAGGATGCAGAGCCCACCAGAGGCCCCAGACCAGCTGGGGGGGGGGGG
>NC_138376.1:27134164-27153340 GCF_054177405.1 Leptonychotes weddellii | reverse complement strand
TCTCCTCCCCAAGGAATCTGCTACTTAACAGGAGCAGCCCCAGGGAGAGAGTCACGCTGAACCCAGCACAAGCTAAAACTTCTGGGGTGAGCCATGTGCCCTGAAGGCAGGAGACCGTGGGTCTGAACTTCGGGCCCCAGCAAGGGCAGGACCCTTAAGCAGGGCCTCACTGATCTGTTTCCCTCATCTGTAAAATGGGGATATGCAAAAGCCTGGCCAAAAATGCACATTCAGCTAAAACTCCATTGGCTCTGGCTCTGGTCCTCCACCCAGCCCTGTTCTCGAATGCCCGCAGGCTAGAGTTCTTATCTTCTGAGAGAGGGGGTGGGAATGGAGGAGGCGAGGCCGAGAGCGCAGCAATGTTCTCGACCCAGGAAGCCAGAATCGGCCCCATTGATAGTGAAGCCCGGTGGGTGACCGCCGCCAGGGGGCGCCAAACCGCAGCTGGCGCCGGGCCGACGTGCCTCTCCCCGCTGGATCCCGGGCGCTCCCAGCAGTGCGTGCAGGCTTGTCCTGTCTTTTCACAGTTACGCAACCTGTGCTTTTCCTGATTGAATTCTGTGGAACCTTCTTATCACATAATAATGGGGGCAGGTCAGTTAGATAGGGAGGGCTTTGTAAGGAAGGAGGCTTGGAAGATGCTTTGGCTCACCGTAGGTGGTCAGTAACCAGGACCTTAGGTGATTCAGGCCTTGCAGACCCTGTGACCCTGCCCAACAGCAGACCAGGCCTGCTATGGGTTCTCGGTTCCCCAGGACACTGAATTTTTAAGTGGTTCCCCCGGTGAGGACTCTTAGAGAAAAATCTGAGAACCCATCCTGGAGCTACTGTTGTATGAAGACTATCGTCTACCCACTGGTCTGGCACTGGTCCCCAGTCGGCATGCACTTTGACGACACAAACACATGGACTCCCCCCCATCTCTGTGCCTAAGTGGGCCCCCTCTTCATTCCTGAGCTTGCATTTCTGTGGCTCTATACAATGCCAAATGGTCACAGATCCCAAAGTTTGTAGGTAGGGGAGTCTTTGTGTTTGGGAACATCTTATTTGGGGGGGCCACTGCATTAGACACGATCAAATATTTACTTATAATAATAGCAACAAAAATAATATTTATTGAGCCCTTGCCACATGCCAGATATTCTAAGGGCTTGACATGTAGTAACTGACTCATCCTCACAACTATTCTAGGAAGTCAGTACTCTTGTCCCCGTTATGCAGATGAGCGGTTGGGAGCTCAGAGGGGTTGAATAACCTGCCCAAGTTCATCCTGCTCATCAGTGGCAGAGATGGGATTTGAACTCAGGTATCTGAGTTCCCAACTGACCGTACTCTAGAAATACATTCAATACTCAACTTGCCCAAGGCAACTTCCTGCCAGAGCTTGGCTGCCGGGGCCGGGGCTAATCGTGAACAAAGGCAGCCAGCGTGGACCCTGCAGTGGCCTGCCCACAAGCCATGTGGGTGGGGACTTGCTTGTTTTCACTAGCAACCAGCTCTGGCACCTAAATTGCAGGGTGCTTTGTTGATGTGGCTCATTATAAGCTAATCAGATCAATGCAGCAAAGCAAATTACTTATAATTAGAGATAATTAGTAAAATAGTAAGATTATGCCCATATAAAATAAAGTCTAATGCAGGGGCTGTGGCCAGGACAGAACCTGCAGCTTCCCCGGGAGTTGGCTCTCTGCGGCCCCCTCCGGCTCCTGGGCGCCGGGCCCTGGGTCTCCCCCGCCTCCGCAACCTCGCTCCCCAGGTGGGCCCTTACCCACGGTAGCTGTCAGCCCGGTGGCGAAGGAGTTCTGGTGCAGTAGGTGCAGGAAGGAGGTTTTGCCCACGTTTGAGTCTCCCAGGAAGATGACATGGAAGAGGTAATCAGGGTCGGCGGGAGGCTCGCTGGCGGTGGGGGACCCTGGAGATGAGGTCGGCGCAGCCTCCCTGGAGTCAGTCCCTGGGGCTGGAGGCCTGTGATCTGCCGTGGGCTCCCTGGATTGAAGGGAGCCTTGTTCTTCTGCACGAGCAGTAGTAGGTGAGGCCCTGGGTTGGGCTTCCAGCTCAACCATGGTGGGGGGGCTCTGCGTGTGCTCCTGGGGCCCTGCTCCACCCCCAGGCTGAGCACCCTCCTGGCGAGAGCCCAGGGGAGGTGGCCGTGTGCTAGGAGCTTCTGCTTCAGCCTCAGCCCGTGGTGTGTCACACGGGAGAGGAGCAGGCAGATGATCTCGCTGGGGGAGTTCTGAATGCCCAGCTTTCAGGCCATGAGCCTCACTTGACTGCTCTGAACTGAGGTCTTGCCCTCCTTGGCCCACCTGTTTCCTTTCCTCCACCCTGGGCTCTTCTTCCAGATGCTTGTGGGAAAGGGCAGGCAGCCCATCTGGCCCAAGGACCTGGCCATGAGCTTCTCTTGGCCCCCCAGGAGGGCCCTCCTGCACACCTGGGCCCAGCTGGCCCTGCTCCAATCCCTCTGTGGGAGGCTGACCCACAGGCTCCAGATCCTGGGAGGGCCCAGCCGGCCCTAGTGTGAGGGCTCGGGCTCCTGGGGACCCCTGTCCTGGCTCAGGCCCAGGGACATGCAGGTCCTGATGGAGGGCCTCGCTCTGCCTGGGCCGCTTGTCTGGGACAGGCCCAGGCCCGGGGCTCTTGTCATCTGGTTGTGAGGCCTGGAGCACTTCACTGGGCCCAGCTGGGGCCTGGGGAGGGGGGGAGATCACCTGGGGAGGGGGTGCATCCTCCAAAGGAACAAGCATTTTGAGGGCAGCTGACACCAGGCTCCCTGACTCCTCAGTTGGGGCCCCTGGGAAACTCCAGTGGGGGAGGGCCTCGGGGCCAGGCCCTGACTCCACCTTAGGATCCAGGCTGGGAGGCTGGAC
This sequence comes from Leptonychotes weddellii, assembly GCF_054177405.1. NCBI lineage: Eukaryota > Metazoa > Chordata > Mammalia > Carnivora > Phocidae > Leptonychotes > Leptonychotes weddellii. Next base: position 27,150,473 of record NC_138376.1, on the reverse strand, counting down.
AGGCTGCTCTGGTCTGCCGTCCTGCTCGTCCGGGCCCACTCCTTTCCCTTCCTTGGCCCCGGAGGGCGCCCCAGTGGGGCTCCTTGGGGCCCCGGCCAGATCTGAAGGTGCCTCCTGACCAAGCAGCAAAGCATGTGGCTCTGAGATGGAGATCGGCCTGACTACTTGGGGTGTCTGGGGGCCTGGGGTTGGAGGTGGGCTCCAGGAGAGCTGCAGGGCTCTGCGCGAGGAGGTGTTGAAGTCGCTTAGGAGCTGGTCCCAGTCATCCTCCTCCCCAAACAGTCGGGGCAGGGTAGCCTCCTCAGAGGAGACTGCCTGGACGTCTAGAGCCTTCTCGTCACCTGCTCTGGGGACACTAGGAAGGGTTTAGGAAGCTAAGGTCAGAGGAATCTCTCCCAATCGGTAACACCTCACAGTTGACCCCTTTCCCCAGTCTCTGCTCAGGCAGTCCTTCTCACCCTGCATGCACCCCCATTCCTCCCCTTCATCCAATCCTGCCCATCTTTCAGGGCCTATGTGAACCCTCACCTCCTCCAGGAAGCCTTCCCTGACCTTTCTGGTCCATCCCACTCCTATGAGCTGTAACAGGTAGAGTGAGTGTCTGCCTGGGATCTGTTACTACGCTAGACTGTGTGCGCGCGCGCGCGTGTGTGTGTGTGTGTGTGTGTTTGAATCCCAGTTGTGGGATTGGGCACATGACTTTCCCCCCTCTCTGTGCCTTAGTTCCCTGGTCTGAGAAGTGGGCCTGAGCATGTCGGCCTGGCAGGATTGTTGTGAAGTTTAAGGAGGGAAACTCTGGGCGTGTTCTGCGTGCTGACCAGGGCCTCAGAGAACTCAGAGCCTCCCTCCCCCGTTTTCGGGAAGCTCTGCTCCCCACCTTGGCCCAGGGGCGGCAGCTACTTGCCTGGGTTCCTCCTCTACCTGCCAGGACGCGTGACCCCTGGCGGCGCTCAGACGCCCCCTGGTCGCCTGCAGCTGCCCCTGCGCCTCCTCCAGCCGCCCAGCCAGGTCACGCTCCGTCTCCCGAAGCTGCTGGTTCTCTGAGTTGGCCTCCTGGTGGGTGCCGCTGAGGTGGTGCAGCTGGGCCTCCAGCTGCGGGAGGTGGAAATGTGAGGAGGAGGGAAGCCCGGGTGGCCTCCAGGGCAACAACCAGCCTCCGCAGGCCACCATGGGGCCTCGACTCCAGGCTCCCGGAGACCCAGCTTCAACAAAGGATTGGGCGGGGGGTTACCCCTTGTTGGCCTAATTAGCTCCGTTACCTCCCATCTGGGAGAGACGTTGGAACTGAAGGAACTGGGTAAGACACACAAACTGCCAGAACCACAAGGGCCCAACATGTAGACGGGATCACACCCTCCTCTGCCCAGAGCGCTGCCCTGGTTGCTCGTCTCTGAACCCCATCTGGTCCACGGGGAGCTCCGGAGCCAACAGCAAGGCACAGGACTCGGGGATGGAACGAGGTGTGAGCACTCAGCAGGGAAGGTGAAGCCCTCACAGTGGCATCCAGTGCCCTGCTCAGTCCCTCCCACCTCATGAGGTCTCTGCCCTCCTCTCCCACTACTCTCCCCTTCCTCGGTCTGCTCCAGCCCACGGGTCTCCCCGCTGCTCCTGGAACCTTCACGGCATACACCCGCCTCAGGGCCTTTGCACTCACTGTTCTCTCCACCTGGACAGCCCTTCCCCAGGTACCACACGGACCACTCCTCGTCTCCTTCAGGCCTTTACTCCAATGTCAGCAACTCAGTGAGGCCTTCCTGGATTCCCCTGTCAAAACCCTCTAGCCCCCTGCCCTGCTTCCCTTCATTCTCCTTAGCACCTTCACTCTCCAGCATGTTATAGATTTTACTTGCTTACTTTGTTTATCATCCATCTTCCTGACTAAGGTTATAACTCCGTGGGCAGGGGTTTGTGTCTATCACGTTCCTCAGGACCGAGAACAGTGCCAGGCACTAGAGGACACACCACAAATAATCGCCGGGTGAGGGAAAGAATGACCTCGGGGGGAGAGGCTTCATGTCCACGGGGGACAGGACGAAATGGCCCCATGTGGAAAGGCCAATCTCCTCCCTTGGCTGATGGGGCCAGCCTCAATTTCCAAGGAGCAGCTGCTGCAGAGGCATCTGGAAATCAGCCCGTGTTGGAAAGCTGAGACCAGGTGACGGAGCCAGGCAAGGCAACGGTGGAAAAGTCTCCAGGAACCTTGTCCAGTGCTGAAGGAAAGCTGGTTGCCCTGGTTCCACCACATGGTGGAACTAAGGTCAGTGGTCTGGGAGTTGAGAAAGGGAGAGATGGCGGCGCAGGGTCTCAGACCCAAAGACTGAGCCACAAAGCCAACTGGCAGTGACTATGGGCTACAAGACCTGGGGTGTCGGGGCAGCAGGGAGCTAGGTCAGATTCAGAGACAGTAACAGTTGTGATGGGTAAAGCCCCTACTGTGTGCCAGGCACCACGCTAGGCCCTCAAACATGGTATCTCTAGTCATCCCAGCAGCCTTCTAGGGCAAGGGTTCTGATCTCCGATTCTCTGATGAGGAAACCAAGTCTCAGATGGCTTAAAAACCTGCCCCAGGTCACTCAGTTGACAGTGGAGACCAGAGTTGAACACCACCTTATCACTAAGCCTCTCCGACACTGGGACCTCATGTTTGCCCAGTGCCTTCCCGTTTCAATGTGCTTTCCCCTTCATTACGTCATTTGACCCAACTAGCCTAGGAGATGCAATAGATGTGGCTAGTCCCATTTTACAGATGGAGAAACTAAGGCCAAGACAAGCAAAGTTATTGCCTCAGATTTGCATGGCTCTTAATTGGAACAGCAGGGATTTGAACCTGGATTTTCCCGGCAGTCCCTCTGCACTCCCTGGCCTCATCTCAGAAAAGGGGGCCCAACCACCCCCATGAATTCTCAGAAGATGGGTGTCAGAGTGTGCAAATTCTCAGAAATTGGGCTCCCAAGCAGGCGTTCTTACTCACCTCCCTCTGGCCCTCCGTCAGCCGTTGAAATTCGCGCTCCCTGGCCTCCAAGACCGCCTGCATCTGGGAGCTGAAGGCCAGGTCCCGGGAGTCGCTCTGGGGAGCAGAGAGGTTTCAGCCCCTGAGCTGCTGACTTAGTCCCCGCAAGGCCGGACCAGCCCTCCCCACACTCCACCTCCACCCAGGCCTGGGGCACAGGGTCCGGGATGCCCCGGCAAGGCCAGATCTCAGGACAGCTTCCCTGGCTCAGGCCAAGATGTGGCACCAAGATGGAGGCCCAGAGAGCGAGACCTGGCCGAGATGGGCAGGGGACTGAGGCCCAGCGCTCCCCCCGCGTCTCTCTGAGGAATGCCAGCCGGGCAGGGGGTGAGAGGGCCTTCCCCCAGCGGCCTCCTGCTGTCCCGCACTGGCCAGTGCCCGGACCCACTACTCAGCCAGCAGAGGGGCCCAGGGCCGGGGTCAAGGGCGGGCTGCCAGGGGAGGCCACCTCGGCCTGCAGCTGCTGCTTCTCCCGGCGGATCTGCTGCTCCATCTCCTCATAGAGCTGCTGGACCTCTCGGTGGTGGTCGGAGTCCCGCCTGGAAGGGGAGGGGGCAGCGGGTGAGCGCCCGGGGACCCTGCTGCTGGCAGGGGTGGCCTGGGCCTGTGTTTGGAGTCCATCCTGCTGCTCACCTCACTCTGCCAGTGGTCACTGACCCCTGTCACCCTGAGAGCAGTCATCCCAACAACAGCCCCTGATGCATACGCCCTTGACATTGGTCATCCTGATCCCATCATGCTGACTCCCGTAACCCTCACCAAGATATTGGTTCCTGTGGCCCCGTCCCATGGTCCCAATTGCCCCATCACCCTGTCCCCACTTCCCGCTGTCTCCATCCCCCACCCCCAAACCCAGACCCCGGGGCAGGGCTCTGTCCACGCCCACCCCGGGGTCGCTGCATGCTTTGTGATCTACATGAGCAATGCCCCCGGAGGTGGGGGCCACAGTGGCCCTGCGCCGAGACGCACTGACCATTCCCACTCCCACTCAAGGCCCATCTCTGTCCTCTTCAACAGGTCCCCTAAGCCATCCCTTCTTCCAGCTCAGCTCCGCCCACCGGCTCCCAGGTCTGCCGTGGACCCCTGGGCTCCAGGCTTCTGGAACTGAGGGAATTCCCCTCACGTTCAGCTAAAATGTAAGGAGCACATACTCCATGCCAGACATCAGGTGGCCGCCCCCCACCCCAACCCCGGCCCCACTCACTTCCTCAGGGTCAGCTCCAGAACCTCCTTGTCAGCCCGCGCCTCCTGCAGGCGGCTGCTCATCCTGGCCAGAAAGCCCTCCAGGTTGCCTGCCACCTGGGGTTCCTCCTGCCGCAGCTTCCCCCACAGCTGCCAGATGTCCGCCTGCCTGGGGAAGGGGGACAGCCAGACATGAGGTATGAGGTGGGACCCAGAAGCAGGGCGGCCCACTTCTCCATTTTAAGGCAACACTCCAAGAGACTTGGGCACCTGGGCCACAAAAATCTGTTTATACCCTACAAGGTACAACTCCGGTTGCCGCCTCCTCCAGGAACCTTTCCCAGATGTGCCCTCTCCCTTCTTGAACCCCCACAGCACTTTGTCTCTCCATGCTTTGGTGATGAATTATGGCAGGGGATGGGGTGGGGTGGAGGAATTGGGAGACTGACAACCCAGGGCTGCCATCTGCCTTCTCTCTTCTCCCACTCTGTAGCTGTGTGACCTTTGGCAACTCCCATGCCCTCTCTGGGCTTCTTTGTACAATGAGGAGGCGGATATCTGCCCGGTAAGGTAAGGTCACTGCAGAATGAGACATGCCCAGTGACAGCCCCAGCTTGGGGCCTGGCACATGGCTGGCACTCAATTAATACTGCTTTCACCTGGATTTCATTAAGTCATGAAGACAGATGCCAGAGGGCTGAGCCCAGGCCAAGCTGCCAAGTGGGTAACTGGTTCCCCACCACACCCGCCCCCCAGCTGGTACCCTAAGTCCTGCCCGGCATGCCCTACGACACTCGGCCCCACCCTCTGAGAGCTTGTCCTCACAGAGCCTGTAGGGACCACAGGCAAGGGTGAGTCCCTCGCTGGCTCTAAGAGACCCGGGGGGCCCTGGAGGGGTGTGAGAGGGGCATTTATAGGAAGGGGTCCCCTTTCTCTGGGCCTGAGTGAACCCCATGAGCCCAGAGCCTGAGACAGTTTGGAGGAAATGCCCTCCCTGCCTCCAAACCTGCCCAACCCAGGGCATCGTTGTACCTGAATCACTCCACTGGGGGACCCTCTTTTTCGGTTAAGAAAGGCCCCCTCAGGCAGTTGTGTTTTTAAGAACGTGAGTGCCCTTGGGAGGCTGATACCCCAACCCGCTAATCCTGCGGAACAATCATATAGGGCAGGACGGGGAGAGAGCGGGTGGGGGTGGGAGGGACTCCTCACAAAGACACTCTCCACACGGGCTCCATTTAATCTCATAACTGTCCCTACGATCACACTGCAGCTGGAAGACAGATGTCAAAGGTTAGGCCACTTGCCCATGGTCAACAGCTAACACGTGGCCAAACCAGGATTTGTACCCAGCTCTACTTGGTGGCCTCCCACCTCGGCACTGTGTCCAGGTGAGTCCTCCGCCCCCACTGACCGCCCCACTGCCTGCCCCTGCCCCCCACCCCACTCCCACCCCTCCACACGCAGCGCTGGCCTTACTCCGGAAGTAAGTGGCCTGCCCCCAGCTGCTGGATGAAGGCAAGGAACGCCTCCTTCTCCTCAGGGTCAGCCTCCTCCAGCACTGGGAAGCTGGTGGCTGCAGATTCTCTCTTGGAGGACAGTGGCCTCTTTCTGTGGAGCCTGTGGGTGCTCAAGCTGGAGCCAAAGATGTTCTCTGGGGGACAGAGGGGGACAAAAGGCAGCAGAGTGGGGTGGGGCTCAGCCCCCTGATCTCCCATCTGGCCCTGCTCCAGCCCTTGGGGAAATAATTGTATCTGTGTTGGTCACATATATACAGGCTCACATTCATACATTCATTATATCGTCCTTGGGAATCTACTCAAGGTTGACATTCTGCCCATTTTATGAGCTGTAAATGCAGATTCCTGGCCTCCCTCTCCGTTGTCCCCCAAACCTTTGGAGACTCGGCAGACCTGAGAACTCTGGATGGCTTTGCAGACATTTAAGCCTGAGCTGTGCTTTGCAGGGTCTCAGCAAGGACATCACACCTTCCATTCCCTGGGCGGGCAGGTCAACCCGCATCGAGAAGATCAGTGGGAATATTGTGCCCTGCTGCCCTTGGCCTTTTTAGGTCCTTTTGGGCCTCTTGAGAAGCCAACTTTGGAGTGGCCCTCCCCAAAACAGGGCAAAGGGCCTGGGAAGCCCCCAACCACTAAATATCATCCTCTGCTGCTCCCTGGGGCCTGGAATTCCCTTCACCAAAGCCAAAATGTGACCTTTCTCAGGCAGAAACAAAGCTTGTGGTCTCAAGAGTGGGGCTTGCTTAACCTCTTGTTCAAGAGAGCCTTTTGTTGGGGAGAAGACAAGTAAGGCATCAGAAAGTAAGCCTGGAGGTCTCCCTGGAGGAGGGGGCTGCTAAGAGGAGCCCTGCCCCCCCCAGCCAATGAACTGCTCTTGCTAGTTGGAAAGGAAGCGAGTGGGTCTCCTGGGCTAGAGTCTTAAGGCCCAGCCCCGTCTTAAACCAACTGCCTGCCCACACAGGCTTAGTATGCCTATCTCCAGTACAATCATCATCCATGCCCTGAACTGCTCTCGGGGCTGTTGTGGAGGTGCCCTGTTGCCTTTCCTGTCCGCCCAGCCTCCCCATACTGGGTACACTGCATGGGATGCCTGGCTGGGTGGCAAGTCCCCAGAGACCCTCCCAGGACAGACATACTGAGCCCAGAGCTGAATTCTTCCAGGGATAGGCGTCCCTTCTGCTCCACATCCACCCAGTCAAAGATCATCTCCAGCTCCTCCGCACTGCCCAGGAAGCTGAACTTGGCTGCCTGCAAGGAAGAGGTAAGTTGGCACTGTTCCCACTGGGGAGGACTCTGGGCCACCCTCCAAAAAAGAGAGGTGTTTGTCTTCAGACACCCCTACCTCCCCTCTCCCCAACTTTGGAGTCCCAGCCCCAAGCTGACCCAGGGCCTACCCTGGAGGCTTTGCGACCCCCCCCTAAGATGGCCCTCTCAGCAGGGCCTTGAACTCCCTCTGCACCTTTCCCCTTCCTCCATCCAACACTAGAACTTAACTCTTCTGAGTCTCATCCCTTTAGGATCCTAATAAAGGACAGTAGCTAATCCTTCCCAGGATGTGTTTATCAGTATCCCAAAAAATTATCTGAAATTTGAGGATAAGTCCAAAAGGTGGACAGCACAGTCTTTCAGCATTCCATGCGGGCAAAGTTTACCCAAGCATCGTCTGGACTATGGGAATGTACTTCATTCATTTCATCCCCTGGGACAGGCTGGAAGTCCCAGACTAAATGAAGTCACCTATTAACTTGTAGATTTTGTCCAGGAGAGATGTAAATAATTTTTGTCTGCTGGAACAGATAACCTCAAAGATTTATGGCCTGTTGTACATTAACCAGCTTTGAAAAAATCTAACTCAGCCATCTCGGTTCAACACTTTTTGTTATCCATTTTTTTTAAATGCTCTTTCAACCATTCATGGTAACTCTCGTTAATGGGCTAAATAAAATCTTTGAGAGGGATTTATTTTATTTTTGCCCAAGGGTCATGATGTTATCTTTTTGAAAATTATACTTAAGAGTTTTGGAGGGGCGCCTGGGTGGCTCAGTTGGCTAAGTGTCTGCCTTTGGCTCAGGTCATGATTCCGGGGTCCGGGGATCGAGTCCCACATCGGGCTCCCTGCTCAGCAGGGAGTCTGCTTCTCCCTCTCCTTCTACCCCACCCCCTGCTTGGGCTCTCACTCTCTTTGTCAAATAAATAAATAAAATAAAATCTTTAAAAAAAAGAGTTTTGGACATTTCATGGAGACGCCGCAGTAAACTCAGCCATCAGAACCAAGTAACATGGGTGCTGAAGAAGGGCCCCTCGTGGGCTGTGGGAAACCCAAGCACCTCCTCCCTTGGCTCTTGGAGAGAATCCCACGTGTGACAGAACTTTAGGTTTGCTGTTTATTTTGTTGTTTGTCTTTTTTTTTTTTTTTCTTGCTGATTCTGTGTTTTCATTTTTGGTGGCAGCAATGATGGGGAATTCCATTTTATGGACTGGCCATAGGTGATCTCTGTGGGATGCATGATGGAGACCTAGTGTCTGTTGGTTGAGAGGCAACCAAAAATCTGATTTGCTGATCTTTGTTGTTGGTGGTGGTGGTGGTTTTTCCATATGTGCTCCGAATTGGTGAAGCGTTTTGTGTTCACTAGGAAGAACAACTCTTTGAGATCTGGACTGGTGAGTTTTGTGTGTCTGTGTTTACTTTTGACCTGTGGCCTGGAACTGAGGGTATGAAGCCACTGGGTCTGTGTATCTGTGTGTCTACACATCTGTAATTCAGAAAAGCCTTTAACTCTTCTGTGAGTGTGAAATACTTTCCTACATCTGGAGGGTATTAATGACTTGAGTACTGTGTCTTTTACAGGGGTTCTGTGTTGATTGGTTTGTAGAGACAAATAAGTGCTTATATAAATTTAATGTTCCCCCAAATCACATAAAATAAAGAAACTGAACTTCTAATGCTTTAAATGTGCTAAACTTTAAAAGAAAAAATCCCTCTTATGAGAAATTGGCAGCTCAGAAAACTTTTAAGGAGCCAGGTTAACATAATTAATGTAAATCTTTAGATAAATTAGATTGGTTTAATTTTGTTTATAAAATGCAAATAATAGCTATCAGTGTTTTCTTTGCTTTATATTAACTATATATAGTTAATTATAATACAATTAAACATTCTACTTTTTATAAGATCTGGATTTGTTTTATGTGAAGAAACTATTTAATCTGAATTTCTTACACTTCTGATTTTGTCTTACTGATCAAATAAGCCAACATTATCCTTACATATGTTTTAAGATAAGAAAAATGTAAAATTGTGTTCAACTACATTGATTCATTACACAGTTCCAAGATCCTTAGGTAACTTTAAAAATGTGAATTAATTTTAATTAATAAATAATTTTTGGCTACCTGGACAATTTCTGAGAAAAACTGAAACATTGATTGCTAAGCATAATTTTAAGTTTATATCCTTTTACTTCTTATTTTTACATGCAAGAGAGCAGCTATAACTTTGGGCCATGTTAATGAATGAATTCATTATGGCCACCTTATTTTTTTTTTTTTAAAGATTTTATTTATTTATTTGAGAGAGAATGAGACAGAGAGAGAGCACGAGATGGGGGAGGGTCAGAGGGAGAAGCAGGCTCCCCGCCGAGCAGGGAGCCCGATGCGGGACTCGATCCCGGGACTCCAGGATCATGACCTGAGCCGAAGGCAGTCGCCCAACCAACTGAGCCACCCAGGCGCCCGCCACCTTATTTTTTTTAAGATTTATTTGTTTATTTGAGAGACAGAGAGCAGATGGGGTGGGGAGAGGGACAGAGGGAGAGAGACAGAAAGAATCCCAAGCAGACTCCCCACCTAGCCCTGAGTCTGACCCAGGGCTTGATCTCATGACCCTGAGATCATCACCAGAGCCGAAACCAAGAGTCCAAAGCTTAACCATCTGAGCCACCCAGGCGCCCCCATTCTTGCCACGTTAAGTAGTTGTACATGGCAAAGCAGAGACTCAAGACTCAAGTAGATATTTGTACACCCAAGTTCATAGCAGCACTATTCACAGTAGCCAAAGGATGGAAGCAACTCAAATGTCCACTGAAGGATGAATAGAAAGACAAAATGTGGTCTATGCATACAGTGGATTATTGTTCAGCCTTAAAGAGGAAGGCAATTCTGACCCCTGCTATAGTATGAATGAATGTTAAGGACATTATACTAAGTAAAAGAAGCCGGTCACAAAAAGACAAATATATTTTCCCACTTATACGAGGTATGTAGAGTGATCAAATTCATAGAGACAGAAAGGAGAATGGGGGTTTCTGGGGGGTGGGGAGAAAGGAGAATGGGAATTAGTGTTTAACTGGGACAGAGTTTCAGTTGGGGAAGATGAAGAAGATCTGGAAATAGGCGGTGGTGATCGTTGCACAACATTGTGAAATGTACCTAAAGCCACTGAGCTCTACACATAAAAATGCTTAAAATGGCAAATTTCATGTTATGTATATTTTATGACAATTTTTAAAAGACTATTTATTTATTTATTTGGGGGGCAGAGCACGAGTCGGGGGGAGGGGCAGAGGGAGAAGGAGAAGCAGGCCTCCCGCCGAGCAGGGCGCCCGATGTGGGGCTCGATGTGGGCCTCGATCCCAGAACCCTGGGATCATGGCCTGAGTTGAAGGCAGATGCTTAACTGACTAAGCCACCCAGGTGGCCCTTGTATGACAATTTTTTAAAACTTTTGCAAGGGATATGTGTAGCTGTAAAATGTTGTGTTATGCCTGTTTGTGAGCTTTGCTAAGTCTACTAAAATGATTGAATAACACAGACAGTGCTCACTTATTTGTAGCCCAGCTCTTTCTGTGAAATAGAGGTTAGTTACTTTGGTTAAAAGTTACAATCACTATGGATGTTTGAAACTATACTAGGACCAACAGGGACAGAGAGATACAGCTGTGTCTGCAAGGAAAATGGGACACATTCTGACTTTCCAAAGAATAAGGAAGTGGTTTTGTCTTAAGTGTCTGATTGTTCCAGAACATGAAAAGGGATGAAAATGCAAACCTGAATTGGATACAGACAGTTGTAGAGGGTTTGCTGAAAGGGAATTTTAGTTGCCTTGATTTATAAGACCTAAGTCTGAAAATAAGCTATGAAATAGGTTAACATTTTGCCAAGTGCCAAATCTGGCTCAGTTTTGATGGGCTTAAAAATAAATAATTTTTTAAAGTTGTGAAACTTTTACTGCCACATGTTATATTAATGCAAAACTAGAATTCAGCTGTATCTCTATTAAAATGGTAAATTGGTCATAGAGCTCTTAGCAAGAGTTAAAAAGAAGCTACTATTTATCTTCTGTGTAAACTGCCCAGAAAAATGATTCCATATTGTCAACAGAATAAATTTCTCTACTTTATTTTGGCTTGATCATGTTTTCAAGTAAAAAAAGAAATTAAAAATCTAAGGCACCTCTCGGGCGCCTGGGTGGCTCAGTTGGTTAAGCGACTGCCTTCGGCTCAGGTCATGATCCTGGAGTCCCAGGATCGAGTCCCGCATCGGGCTCCCTGCTTGGCAGGGAGTCTGCTTCTCCCTCTGACCCTCCTCCCTCTCATGCTCTCTGGGTCTCTCATTCTCTCTCTCTCTCAAATAAATAAATAAAATCTTAAAAAAAAAAAATCTAAGGCACCTCTCTTATGAAAGAGCTAAATATCCTTGTAATCATGTTACCTTCTTCTGTGTTTATCTCAAAATATTTTATTTTATTGTCACTTCGATTCAATAGGTAACCAAGTGCTATTTCTCAGGCTCCTTTGATCCTATCTTAATCTAGTGGCCAAAATCTTCTCTGATAGCTCTTCTGATTTTGCTTTCTCAATATAAGATCCTAAATTTTGGGAAAAAATAATAAAATTTTAGGATACCCTTCTCTGTATTTATTAAATACTTCACCATTGTTATAAGAGCAGGATGGGCAAGAAATAAGAAGTGTTGGCAAGAATGTGGAGAAAAGGGAACCCTCGTGCACTGTTGGTGGGAATGCAAACTGGTGCAGCCACTCTGGAAAACAGTATGGCTGTTGCTAAAAAAATTAAAAAAAGAACTCCCCTAGGGATCCAGCAATCCCACTTCTAGATATTTACCCGAAGATAACAAAAACACTAATACGAAAAGATATCTGTACTGCCATGTTTTCTGCAGCATTATTTATAATAGCTAAGGCATAGAAAGAACCTAAATGTTCATAGATGGATGAACGGATAAAGATATGGTGTGTGTGTGTGTGATGAGACATTATTCAGCCATATAAAAGAATGAAATCTTACCATTTGCAACAACATGGATGGACCCTGAGGACACTATGTTAAGTGAGTTATGTCAGACAGAAAAAGATAAATACTTATGCAAACAATGAATCATGGAACACTACATCAAAAACTAATGGTGTAGGGCGCCTGGGTGGCTCAGTTGGTTAAGCGACTGCCTTCGGCTCAGGTCATGATCCCAGGGTCCTGGGATCGAGTCCCGCATCGGGCTCCTGGCTCAGCAGGGAGCCTGCTTCTCCCTCTGACCCTATCCCCTCTCATGCTGTTTCTCTCTCTCTCTCTCAAATAAATAAATAAATAATTTAAAAAAAAAAACTAATGATGTAATGTATGGTTACTAACATAATAAAATTAAAAAAAAAAAAGAAGAAATACTGAATGAGCTCACTTATATGTGGAATCTAAAATCAACCAACCAACCAACCAATAAACCGAAAAACTGAGCTCATGAATACAGAGAACATATTGGTAGTTGCCTGAGGCAGGGATTGGAGGGATGTCAAAAAAAGTACAATTTCCAGTTATAAAATGAATAAGTCATGGGGATATAATGTACAGCATGGTGACAATAGTTAATAATACTGAATTGCATCTTTGAAAGTAGCTAGGAGAGTAGATCTTGAAAGTTCTCATCACAAGAAAAAAAATTTTGTAACTGTATGGTGATGACTATTAACTAGACTTATGTGGTGATCATTTTGCAACACATATAGATATCAAATCATTACATTGTATACCTGAAACAAATATAATATTATGTCAATTATGATGCAATAAAAAATATGTGAAAAAATAATTTTCAAAAATCATAAGGAAATTCTTCAAATCCTTCTTTTGGGCAATATAGATAACTTATGAAGTATTTTAAAAGTTCATTAAGATTGATTAATATGATAAAAAGATTAATTAACACAGTTATGTTTAACACCCGCTCCTAATAGATGAGTTGATTATTATCAATAAAGAGAAATCTTGCAATATTTGTTGCATATAGATGAAAATAAAAACTGAGGATTTAGCCTGTAACAAAATCTGATAGGCTTGGGTTAGGAGAGTAGAGGTTAAATTTTTTAAAAAGCATCTATCTATCTATCTATCTATCTATCTATCTATCTATATCTACATATATATAGTTACATATGTATAAATACGTATGATATATATGGTTTGGGTTAAAAAAAAAACATCATGGGAAGAACTGTCAAATCAGAAGAGATGTTCAGGCTTTCCTAGGCTAAGTTTCCATAGGTAAAATGTGATTCATATAAATATTTCAGAAATTGCATGCTTTATGGGAAGGCCCTGGAGATTGCTCAGTGCATTTGCTGATCCATGATACGTGCTTATCTTCAGGGGAAACACTGATCAAACCCTACGAAATAGTTATGTGCTGTATCCCAACAGAGAACTTTACTCTCTTCCACTCTGATATTATTAGTTATGTAATAAATAACCACAGCTTTTCAGTCTCATTAGCAAAAACGTTCCTTCTTTCCTACCCTGGCCTGAAGTCTCAGTTAAGAGCTGCGGGCCACCAAGGACAGACCCAACGCCTTGTGGAAAAGGACTGGACCCGGTTCTATGAGCTACTGATGCTTCCCCTGGATACTAGGTTTCCGAGCCGACGCTAGCGGACCTTCAGCCAAAGCTGGCAGACTGACAATTTCGAGGACTCTTGAGTCCAGAAGCGGCCAGCTCACTCAAGATCCAGCAGAACAGGAATTAATAACATAGAACTGAATGAATGGTTCAAGGAAATGGAGTTGTGGTTATTTTTTGGGAATATAATTGGTATTATTTTTTATTGTTCTATCTTTATGGATCTAATGAGGAAGTTTTTTCTCTGTCTTCTTGAGCCCTGTCTAACCTTCGGTTTAGTAGATTACTGCTTTTGTAAACTGAAGTCAAACACTATAAATGTTATCTGGATCTCACTGACCCCCTCCTGATTCAGAAACTGACACTTTTACTGGACCTCCTGACTTTCTCTGGTGATACAATGATTGATACAGATTCATAAGAATCTGTTCTCCTTTTTTGCTGGGATATAGTTGGATGAATCATTATGTAACCAGAGGGTCATGTTGGAGAATGATTCTCACTAATCAGATGTGACAAGTCTACTGTAAGGAACAGCCATGGCCCCAATGTCTGCAAAACCCTCCCAGCGACCTGGCCTGGAACCAGTTGATAAGGAAGGCCGCTTCCGGGCAGGAGAGGGACCTTGAAAAATTGGGACTCTCAAGAAGAAAGGAAACCCCTTGCATTTATAGGGGCTGCAGGTGAAAGCTGGTGAAGAGAGAGTCTTGGGTTTAGTTTCCTGGCCTGAAGATAGAAATAGGGTGGCCAGCTTGACCCAGTTTGCCCGAGACGTTCCCAGTGTTAACACTGGAAGTCCCACATCCCAGGCATCCTTCCAGTCCCAGACAAACTGGGACAGACATTCACTCTGGGTAGAAGAGCAAACAATGGAGGTTTGAAATCTAAGATTCTGTATGAAAACTTCTGGACAGAAGCTAAAATGGCTTCATGTTTTCAAAGTCTAGATTTGCAGAGCAAGCTCAAGGATGCCCACGTTTCATTTACACTCTTGCTGCGTGGATGGAAATAGGTGGAATGAGAATAGGCTTTTCTGTATCAGGAATATACTTGGGAGATTATTTATCGTCACAGAAAATTATCTGAATAATTGGAAACCTGGAAACTGGGCCAAAAGGTAGAGAGCATGTCCTTTCAAGCATTGTCTAGACTAGAGGAATGCACCCAGTCCATCTCATTGTTTATCTTTAATTAAAAGTCCCAGACTTGCTGAAGTTACTTGTTAACTTGCAGATTTTTGCCCGGGAGAGATGAAAATAATTTTTGTCTAGTACAACAGATAACCCCAAAGATTTACGGCCTGTTGGACACCAGCCATTTTAAAAATTGAACTCAGCAATCTTATCCTAACACTCTCTTGTCAGATTGCCTTTAAATACTGTATCCTAGCTTCTCACAGGTTTTTGAGTCAGTTGTGACATCTTACTGGTTTCTTCATTAATTAGTAATAATAATTAATTATAAGACCTTTGATAAGTGTTGATTTTATATTTACTTGATTTTATATTTACTTTTTTACCCTTTTGAAAATTATATATAGGGATGCCTGGGTGGCTCAGTCAGTTAAGTGTCTGCCTTCAGCTCAGGTCATGATCCCAGGGTCCTGAGATCGAGCCCCGCATCAGGCTCCCTGCCCCGCGGAAGCCTGCTTCTCCCTCTGCCTGCCGCTCCCCCTGCTTGTGCTCTCTCTCTAACAATAAATAAAATCTTTTTAAAAAATGAAAAATTTATATATATACACATAAAATATATATATTGAGGGATATATATAAGATATATATATACACATATTGAGGGAGTTGGTGAAGGCCCCTCTGAGAAAATCATTCTTATTTATTTATTTATTTATTTTTAAGTCATCTCTGTGCCCAATGTGGGACTTGAACTCACCACCCCTGAGATCAAGAGTCACACACTCCACTGACTGAGTCAGTCAGATGCCCCTGAAAATTCTATTTCAACGTCGGCCATTGGTACCTCGTTGTGGCCCCGAGGACAGACCACAGGAAAGGTCAGTTTTGATGGGGGCAGGACAAAGTCTGGAGCATGGAGCAGTATCCGGAGGACACAGTTGTCCCAGGGAGACTCCAGCAACCTACATAGACCCCTTTGCAGAGAATGAAGAAAAGCCAAAGATAAACTGGTCAGTGTTGGTCTGGGCCAGAGCCCAAGACTCCTTACTGGAACACACAACCATGGCTGATCTTATGTGTCATTGACGTTTCTAGTCGTTGACATGGTTTGATTTCCAGGACTCTGACTGCTCCCCAGGATAAACTTCCCTGCTCCATGGGCCTAGAATTGTATCACTTGCAAGTTCCATCTTTGGTTTAAAGTCCTTTCCTTTGTTAAAATGCAAATGTTTCTGAAAGAGTGGAACACATAACACCTTATCAGCCACTTACACATTAGTATAAACAAATTCCTTACCTTTTCTGAGGGCATATTTTATTATATTTATTTATTTGCCTCAGAAAACATGTGTGCTTCTCATTTAACACAAAGAACATTTCTTTGCATACAAACACTTTATTCTAGCAGTTAGAGCCTCCATTTTTTTTTATTCTTATGTTAATCCCCATACATTACATCATTAGTTTTAGATGTAGTGTTCCATGATTCATTGTTTGTGCATAACACTCAGTGCTCCATGCAGAATGTGCCCTCCTCAATACCCATCACCAGGCTAACCCATC
>NC_138376.1:27117509-27133664 GCF_054177405.1 Leptonychotes weddellii | reverse complement strand
CTCAGCATAATACCCTCCAGTTCCATCCACGTCGATGCAAATGGCAAGATCTCATTCCTAAAAATATGGAACGCTTCACGAATTTGTGTGTCATCCTTGCGCAGGGGCCATGCTAATCTTCTCTGTATCGTTCCAATTTTAGTATATGTGCTGCCGAAGCGAGCACTAGTTAATTGATTTTTAATTGAAGTATCGTTGACACACAATGTTACATTAGTTCCAGGTGTACAACATAGTGATTTGACAAGTCTATATGTTATGTTGTGCTCGCAAGTGTAGGTACCACCATACAACACTATTACAATACCCTTGCCTATATTCCTTGTACTGTACCTTTCATCCCCATGACTTACTCATTCCATAACCAGAAGCCTGTATCCCCCACTTCCCTTCACCCATTTCACCTGCCCTTCCACTCACCTCCTCTCTGGCAACGACCAGTTTGTTCTCTGTATTTATGGGTCTGTTTCTGCTTTTTCTTTGTTTGGTTGTTTTGTTTTTTGATTCTGCATCTAAGTGAAATCATATAGAATTGTCTTTCTCTGTCTGTGACTTATTTCACATCGCATAATACCCTCTAGGTCCATCCGTGTTGTCACAGATGAGAAGACCTCATTCTTTTCCGTGGCTGAGTAATATTCCATCGTGTATATAAACTACATCTTCCTTATTCATTCATTCAGTCCATATCAACAGACACCAGGTTGCTTCCATTTCTTGGCTATAGTACATAACACAGCAATGAACATAGGGCTGCATGTATCTTTTTGAGTTAGTGTTTTTGTTTTCTTTGGGTAAATATCCAGTAGTGGAATTATTGGATTGCATGATATTTCCATTTCAAACTTTCTGAGGAATCTCCATACCGTTTGCCACAGTGGCTACGCCATGTGCATTCCCACCAAGGGTGCATGGGAGTTCCTCTCTGAGAACAAATTTTGGATGGGAGAAAGGGGGAAGAGCAGGCCTGCCCTGCTTTATGGGATAGGAAGTCTCAGGAGGCTCCAGAAAAGGGATTCGGGGGATGAGCTAGGGGCTTGGACTCACCGCCAGGTCCTCACGGGTGACGAAGCCCCTCTCCTTGGCCCCACAGTCCTGGAAAAAGCGTTGCAGCTCTGCAGCCTCCGGGGAGGACAAGGACTCTGGCTCTGGGGCCACAGGGGCATCCTGGCCGTCAGCTGGTTCTCGCATCTGCCGCCGGCGGCTGGAGCCCAGCCTGCGGCCTTTCTGGGGCACTCTCTGTCCACTCTCCATGCTGCTTTGGCCTGGGGACAGAGGAATAGTGAGGTGGTACCTGGCTGCTGCACCCAGTCACTCTGCTGAAAACCCTCCTGTGGCTCCTGGAGAAAACACACCACGGCTGATGAAGCTGATGGGACGCCAGCTGGCCTCTCGGACCTCGTGACCCTCCCCCACCCCCTGGCCTCCAGCATAAGGCCTTTGCCCTTTCTGTTCCTTCTGCCTGGAATGCTTTTCCCTCGAGTTATCCGTGTGCCCTCATCTCTTTTAGATCTTTGCTTGTCAAAAGTCTTCTCTGGCCGTTATATAAAAGAGCCCCGTGCAGGATCAGTTCTGTTTTGAGGCGGGGCTGGGGACACAGGGTTGTCCAGGGTCTGGCCGTCTGAGCTGACTCTCTTGCTACTCCTCCAGCTCATTCCTTCGCATCTCACCTTGAGTGATCCCTCCACTGTTGCCTCCTTCCTCTGTCTCACCTAATCTTCAATCTTTTTTTTCTCAACACCATCTCACTGCTCCTTGGTCACACGCACCAGGGAATCAGTTAGCTCTTATGGCCTTGCACCTGCTTCAGCCCTCTCCCTCCCACACCCTCAGTCTGTCAAGCCTGCTGAACCATTTCCATGCCTGGAATATCAGACCCTCTCCCACCTTGCTCCCTTTGTCCCAACTTCCCCGACTCTCTTATCCCCCACCTAGTTGATGCCTTTTCCTCCCTCACCTTCGAGGCTGCATCCTCCAAGAAGCCTTCCCTGCAACCATCCCCACGCTTCAAGCAAGGTCCAGTGCCCCCTAGGCTGTGGCCCCATGATGCTCTGGGCTCCCCCTATGGGTGTCACTGTGCACCTTGGTCCACATTGCTCCCCACTCCTTGACACACAGTAGGTGCTCATGTAAGGGTTGTCCAATTCACGAATTGGAGTCCTCCCAACTCTCACAGAAAGTCTTAGGTCAGTCAATTGATAAGGATTCTGACGGATAAGGATTTGTCTAGGTGAGACCCCAAGGACAGAACAAAAGGAGGCTGGAGTCTGGAAGGGGTACAGTCTGGGCCTGCCCTGGGGGAAATAAGCATGGGGTATATACAACTGTATGCAGTGGGAGGGGCCTAATGTGCACACGGGCAGGCAGCTTCCTGCAGGCCACAGGACTGGAGCCAAGCTCTAAAGAAGACAGGTAGGATTTAGAAGCAGTGAACAGCATGCACAAAGGAACATGTGCAGCATGAGACAGCAGGAACAAGAAGACCCCTCTGAGCTTTCTCTGCTGAGGTTAAAGGTCACAGACAGGCTGAGTGGAGGGATGATGGGCTTCTTCAAGGGCTCTGGCACCACCGGTCCAGCCTCCCTTCGGGCCAGTTCTCTGGCATTGGCTGCATAGGACTTGAATAAATCAATTCCTCAGCCTGCGGAGATCCCCAAACTTTAAAGTGAAGTCGAGTCTCTCTCTCTCTGCCAGCCTTTCTCTCTCTTTCTTCCTGTGTGTTTTATCACTCCATCTGTTTCTCTACATCTTGCTCTCTCTTTGTCTCTCTGTTGGGGCCGTCCAAGTCTGTTTCAGATGCAGGGTTGTTTTTTTTTTTTTAAGATTTTCTTTCTTTCTTTCTTTCTTTCTTTATGACAGAGTGAGAGCACGAGCGAAGGGGTGGGGTAAGAGGGAGAGGGAGAAGCAAGCTCCCTGCTGAGCAGAGAGCCAGATATGGGACTCGATTCCAGGACCTTGGGACCATGAGCTGAGCTGAAGGCAGACGCTTAACCGACTGAGCCACCCAGGCGCCCCCAGATGCAGTTTTAAGATCATAGATGAAAGCTGCAGAGCCAGATCTGAGGGGCTTTGCAAAAGCCAATTGCGCACATTTCTTCCTAGCCCAGTGGCTTGGGATCAGCCACCGCGGGACTATTTACACCACATGAGCCAGCAAACACTACAAATCAGGGCTTTTTCCCCCTCAAAGAACAGTTAGCAGTACAGCATACCTCTGCCAAGAAGACATTCTCCTGCCCAAACCGTTCCCAAGATCTAGCATGCGCTCGGGTGACAAGCAGTTACTGAGGACCAGCTGAAGGCTGGCACAGTGGTGAGCCCTCCTGCCACAAGGCACTGGTTCCATCAGGTGAATTAGGAAGAGGTGTGCCTTCTTCCAGGCAGTCCATCCCACCATCTTGATTCATAGATGTGGAAAAGGAGGCCCAAGAGAGGAAGTGACTTCCAGTCACACTGCTCTGAGTCAGACAGACCTCTGCCTCTCCCAGGCCTGCTGCTTGCAAGCTGTGTGACCTTGGGCAAGTCACTTAACGTTCCGGTGTCTCAGCTTCCTTACTGGAACGTGGGACTGGTATCTACCCCAGAAGGTTGCTGTGAGGATTGGACCCGATCGTTCAAGTTGAAACACCACCTCCCATTCCTAGCATGGCCCACCTCCCTTTCTGGCTTTGCTTTCTCTTAGCACGTGTCATGCTCTCAGGATAGTGTTTTATTTAGCTGGTAAATTTTCCACCGTTTCTTACTGAAATGTCAGCTTCACGTGAGTTGAAAGTATATTCTTTCGTTTACTGCTCTAATTACCAAATGCCTAGAACAGTGCCCTGCATACAGGTGGCGTTCTGCAAACCCTGGTTGACTATATAACACACATGAAGCGTCCACAGCTATGCCCAGCCCACAGTGGCTGCTGGATAAAGGTGGCATTGATAATAGTGGTGACCACGTGGCAGGGGGTGGAGGGGGCGTGAAATTCCACTGGAGCCTCAGCAAAACTGAGTACTGTACAGATACTATTTCCTCCCACTGGACCTGTGAGGAAACCGAGGGAGGCTCCGAGATGCAGAGGCCTGCCCAAGCCGTGCCCCAAGACCACTTCCTGGAGAGGTACCTCCTTGGTGGCGGAAGACCCCTGTGTGGAATGCCAGACAGAGCATGCGTGGGACAAAGGCTTCTGGAGCAGGGCGGAGTGGGCCAGCTCTGCTTGTCGGTGTAAGACTTGGAAACTCGGGACGCCTGGGTGGCTCAGTCGGTGAAGCGTCTGCCTTCAGCTCAGGTCATGGTCCCAGGGTCCTGGGATCGAGCCCCGCATGGGGCTCCCCGCTGAGTGGGGAGCCTGCGTCTCCCTCTCCCTCTGGCCCTCCCCCTGCTTGTGCTCTCCCTCTCTCTGTCAAATAAATAAATAAAATCTTTAAAAAAAAGAAAAAGACTTAGAAACTCAAGTTGCACATGTACTTCCGTTGAAGATAACATACAAGAGGCAGCAAGATAAGATTCTCAGTGCAGAAGCTTCTAGAACTGAAGCCCTGGGAGAAGAGTTTATAATGATATGGGTGCCACGTCACTAAGTCTGCCAGGCTCCCACAAGTAAAGGAAATTAGAAGTACATTCCCTGTGGCCATATCCCAGGATATGGGATGTTTTTGACATGGCTTTCAGGGAGTTCCTCGTCGGGCTGCACTTCCACAGCCCGTTTCCAACAGTCCCCTGGCGTTTCATAAGAAAGGAGCACCTTCTGGGGCGCCTGGGTGGCTCATTCGGTTGAGGTTTTGGCTCAGGTCATGATCTCAGGGTCGTGAGATCGTCAGGCTCTGCGCTCAGTGGGGAGTCCGCTTGCTATGATCTCTCTCTGCCCCCCTGCTCCTCCCCTGCTCGCTCTCTCTCTCTCTCTCTCTCTAAAAGGAAGGAAGGAAGGAAGGGAGGGAGGAAGGAAGGAAGAAGAGAGCATCCTCTGGACACCTCACCAGCTCCCGCCCTGCCACAGCCTCAGCGATCAGTCCTTCCCTCCCTGGAGGCCACTCAGGAGGCCTGGGGTGGAAAGGCAGCCCGTGCCCTACCCCGAGCACTGCCTCAAAGTATAACCACCATCCGTCGGGGATGGCGAACTCCCCCTTCATGGCCTCATAGCACACCCTAAAAGTAGTCTGCACCCCTTTCACGGCCAAGCATGACTACCCAGAGATAGTGGGGACATCCTCAGTCACTCCTCACGTGCGTGTACACGGGTGCTCACACACGTGCGCACACACACACGCACACACACACACGCACACTCCCTCCTCAGCCGACTCCCACCACCGACCACACGCTCACGGGTCTGACAGGACCTTCCTCACAGATCGTTCGCATGTACGGAGGTCCCTGCCCACTCAGAGTCACTCACAACAACACCCCTCGGGGTCAGCCGGCGGGGGCACCCCCCCTCCTCTGCCACATTCCCCTCGCTGGATCATGGCGACCTCACGCCCTTAACAGTCAGAAGCCCCTCGTGACCAGGAACACACATTTGCACCCTCAGCACTCCCACGTCTCCCCACATTCCTCGCCCAAGAAATCATACAAAGTTGGAAGCCAAACTTGAGAGCAAATGGATCCTCCTCCCAGGCAACTGTAGGAATCAGCTCCCCACTGGGGGATTGGGTTAGGGGAGCAGACACCACAGGCTTTGGGTCAGGGAAGGAGTGGAGAGCCACATAAGAAAAATGGGGTAGGGGGCAGCTGTGCTAGGTTTCCCCCAATTCCTTCATTCTCTCACCAAAGGGACAAGGAACTGGGTCTGCTCTTCACTCCACTTACTTCAATAACTGCAAGTAATAGCGATGGTCACTGAACCCAAATTGTCCAAGTTGGTGGGTCTGAGAGACCACCCAGTGCCTTGCTCCAGTCTAGTTACCCTCTCTTCCCCTCACCAACTCGATAGAAAAACCAAGGCTCTGAGAAGCCAGGTGACTTGCCCAAGGTCACACGGCCATTTAAGGTAGGCAATCTATCCCAGTCCCCTGCCCAAGTGCCCTCTTGAGACCATGCAGGGAGCTCCAAACTCTCGAAAAAAGAGGGCTCAGACCTTTGTACCCTGGTCAAAAGAGCCAGGTGGAGACCCAGACTGCTCCTTCTCCCATCCTCACCCCCTCCAAAGAAAAGAAGCATTGCAACTCCAGGTGGCTCCCACCTCTCAAAGGCTCCCCGTCGTGCTCACAGTCCTGGCCTCCTGGACCTGGTGATGAGGCAACCGCTGCCCCCAGGAGCCCACGAGCTCTGGAACTGTTAACAGTCTTGTCTCTTGCTTAATCGCTCTTTCCGTTCCCCAGCAAGCCAATCTCCTGTGTTATCTATGCGACTTCCTGTAGAAGTGAGCACTGGGTGTCCTTTCATAATCTTGCCTGGTACTCCCCAGACCCCTCACCCTAGACTCTTAGAATTGGAGACTGCTAGAAATGGAAGGGAGGTCCTTGTAAGCAGAGGCTCTGAAGGGCAAGATGGGCTGGTCAAGGTCACTCAGCTCTCAGGGGCAAAACCAGAACTTGGACCCGAGGCTCTGGTTGCCAGCATGACGCTGTGTCTTACCCTAGCCAGAGCGTTGATAGGCACGGTTCTGGCTAAAGCTGGGTATATGGACTGTCCTGGGTAACTGCACACCGTGCCTTCCCTCACGTCCTTGACCTCAGACGGTGAGGAAAACCAGGGCAGGCCTACATCCAAATCATCTTTTAGAGAATAGTCTAACTTAATACCAAAATATACTGTAGAGGTACAACCACCAAAAGAGTGTGGTACCCATGCATGAATATACAAGGATGAATCAATGGAACAGAATTGACAGGAATAGACTCAAGTACATATGGGAATTTAATGTATGTTAAAAGTGGCATTTCAAGGACGACTGGGTGGCTCAGTCAGTTAAGCGTCAGACTCTTGGTTTCTGCTTAGGTCATGATCTCACAGGTCATGGAATCGGGTCTCGTTGGGCTCCACGTTTGGTGGGGAGTCTGCTTGAGATTCTTTCCCTCTGCCCTTCCCCCCCACTCGTTCTATTTCTCTCTCTCAAATAAATAAATAAAATCTTAAAAAAAAAAAAAAAGGCCAGGTACAGGGGCACCTGGCTGGCTCAGTCAGCAGACTGTGGGACTCTTGATCTCAGGGTTGTAAGTTCGAGCCCCATATTGGGTGTGGAGATTACTTTAAAAAAAAAAAAAAGCAAGGTGCTAGAACAGTGAGTCTAGTATGCTTTGCATGAAGAAAAAAAAATGTATGGATGAAATTTATGCTCTATAAATACATGTGCTTTCATATATGGCTGTAAATGCACCAAATATTTCTGACGAATATACAAGAAACTGGTAGCAGTTGGGCTGGAGAGAAGTGGGATAGAGAAGGAGGGAAGTTTAGGTTCCACTGTTTATTTTGTACCATCTTTACACATGATCCACTCAAAAATAAATGTAAAAACAATTTGTACATATTCAGAGAGAGAATGGTGTAGGAAGTGTGGCAAAATGTTCACATGTAGGGACTATTGGTGAAGGGTATATGGGAATTATTTTACTATTTTTGCAGCTTTTCTGTGTGTCTGAAATTATTTCAAAACAAAAAGTTTTAAAATTTAATAAATTTAGGGGTGCCTGGGTGGCTCAGTCGTTAAGCGGCTGCCTTCGGCTCAGGTCATGATCCCGGGGTCCTGGGATCGAGTCCCGTATCGGGCTCTCTGCTCAGCAGGAAGCCTGCTTCTCCCTGTCCCACTCCCCCTACTTGTGTTCCCTCTCTCGCTGTGTCTCTCTGTGTCAAATAAATAAAAAAACCTTAAAAAAATTTAATAAATTTTATTTCTAAATTAATATATATTCTCCCAACGAACCATCCTTTTTACCCCATTTTCACGGCTGAGGAAATTAATACTCAGAGAGTTTCTACAGCTTTATTGAATTAAATAAGGCATTGATTTTTTATTCAAAAATATTTATTGAGCACCTAATATGTGCCAGGCACTGTGCTAGGCACTGAGGATATAAAACTGAGGGGAAAAAAAAAATGATACGTCATATAATGTCTGGTAGCAATAAGTGCTATGAAGAAAAGTAAAGCAAAGTGAATGAATAAAAGGGTGGGAAGCATACTTTAGACGGGGTGGCTGGAGGAGGCCTCTCTGAGGAGGTGATATTGGAAGAGAGCTTATGAGGAAGAAAATCTAGAAGAAGAGAGTTCAGGGAGAAGGAACAATGAGTGCAAAGGCCCTGAGGCAGGAACATGCTTTGTGTTCCTGAGGAACAGTGAGGAGACCTGTGTAGCTGGAGCAGGTAATGGAGGGAAGAGGGAAAAGTAGAGAAGATGAGGTCAGAAGTAACAGACAGGAGGACCTATAGGCCACGTGAAGACCTGGGTTCTTAGAGTGAGGTGGAAGCCATTTGGAGGGTGACATGATCCTTCATTGTGGATAATAGACTGTACTAGGCAAGGGCAGAAGCAGGGAGACCAGTGAGGAGGCTGTTAGGATAATTCAGACAAGAAGAGATGCTTTGGACCAGGAGGGCAGTGGTGGAGGTGATGGCGAGAGGACTCTGGATATATTTTGAAAGTAGGACCAACAGTGTCTGCTGCTGGGTGGGGCAGCTGCAACAAATCCAAGACCTTTTTCTCAGCAGTGAGGGTTTTTTTGCCATTTCCCTGGGAAACAGAGTGAGGTTGGATTTTTAAAACCCAGCCCCCAGGATCTCAAACACCCTGAGTTCCTTTGCCCACCATCCCCACGACCCACCTCCCAACCATGGACATAAAGGGGGCACGGAGAAAGCAGGAGTTGTCCCTGCCTCAGGTGAAGCCCGAGTGGTCAGAGCTCAGCCTGGCCGCCCTCCGCAGCAGCCCCAGGGAGAACCCGTCCGGGAGCCAGCTGACTGGAGGCCATAGCCAAGTGCCGAGGAAAACGTTAGCTCCAGGCCTTTTTGGAAACAGTGGAGCTAATTTTAAAATACAGTGTCGCTGGACTTAAAAACACTGAGCTCAGAAACTACACTTTTCAAAAACTGAGTGAATGAACGAGGATCCAAGACAGCGAGACTGCTTTATGAATGGGAACGTTTCACACTCGCTGTTTTTCAATTCCCAAAAGATGCTTGAATTCACTTCCCAGCTCAGTAAACCCTGAAGCAAAATACTCTCTGTCCTGAGGTGCGGTGTCAAGAGCTGGGACTCCCCTGCCTCCAGCCGCTGGCTCCAAACTAGCTCTAGAAGGAACGTAGGCAGCGGGCACTTCTGCGCAGGGAACCAGGGCCGGGGAGCGTGGTGCGAATTTGCATTTATATAGCACGCTTTCCGTAGGCTTGAGAAAACCTGAGTTGCGTCAGAGGCGGAGGGGGGGCACAGCAGAGGCAGGTGCCCAAAAACCTCCGCAGAGCTGTCACCATGGTAGTGGCCCTGGGCGAGACACTTCCCCTTTCTGGTTCATGGAGCAGGCAACTTGACCTGGGTCATCTGCGTGAATATCCTGGCTTCCCACCACTTCCTAGAGGTGTGGCCTCAGGCAAGCGACTTAAGGGCTTATTGCCTCAGTTTCTCGCCTGTGAAACACAGGCAACAGCAGCGCCCACCTCGTAGGCTTGTTGTCAGGATTAAATGCTGTAAACCGCATAAAGCATTTGGAAACCAAGTTAGGCAGATGATGTTATTTTTGTGGCTGTTAAAAGAAGGAGATGGAGTTAGAGAATCTCCAACTTGCCCAGCCTGCCAATTGGCAGATGGCCCCGTTCATATGCCGGACTGATTGGCAAGCGATGAGGGGCAGTGACCTGGGACCTGAGAGAGGGGACGGCCTGGGGTGGGGTGGAGGATGGGAGCCAGGGTGGGGTTTGAGAGATGAATGCTGGGGTCAGGCAGGAAATTCAAGCCACAGGGAATAATTCATTCATGCGACAAATACTTATTGACCACCTGCTCTGCGTCGGGCACTTTTTAGGTGCTGGGATACAGCAGAAAACTAAACGGGCAAAGCCTCCCCTCGTGGAGCTCACACTTCCGTGGGCTGATGGGAGAGGGGAAAGCCGCAGTGACTTTCGCCAGCTGGCTCATCTAGGCACGGAGCTGGCGGAAGGGAAGTTCTAGAAGCTGCTGCTGATGCACCACCTGCGTCCCCCACCAGACCACATCTGTGTTCACCTGAAGCTTTGGTTCCCGGCAATGATACAGCTGCTCATTCCTTCCAGTTTTCTCCGGCATCACGGGGACCCGCTCCACCCAAACTTGCCCCTGGAGGAAGCCCTCAGGCAGTGCTGGGTGGCGTCCGCAGTTAAGTACCCCACAGACAAGGACCCCAGAGGGACAATTCTCCAGCACGTTCCACATGGCTCCTCCGACCTCCCTGGTGGGTCTGGTCCCAGGAGTACACAGCAGAACTGGCCCACCAGCACCTTTATGGCTTTTTCCTTCCCTTTCTCACATTCTTTTCTCTCCTCCCTGTGCTTCCAGAGACGACCTCCCAAATAAACCTCCTGCACACAAGTCCTTGTCTCAGGTTCCTTTGGAGGGGAGAAAAAAATCTAAGACGGGTGGTACCAGAAATGACAAACAACAGGATGGGCTTCTGAAGATGGGTCCCTCGCCAGTGCAGTGACAAGGGGGACCTGACTGCTGGCGGGGAGCAGGGGGGTGACACCCGCGACAGGCTGTGGCCGCACAAGGACCAGCACTCAGCTGTGAGAGGCGGATTGGAGTGGGGGACAGGTGGGATTCAAGGGCAACACTGACTTATGCAGTAGGTCGAACGCTGGAAAGGCAGGGGGCGGTGGTCACGATGAGGAGCATGCACTTGGCTGGCTTTGGTTAACTGCCCTAGCGGTCTTGAAGAAAGAGAATGACCGGCTCAACTTAGAGCACGTTGTGGGAGACGGGAGAACCCCATCAGAACATTTTATTTATTTTTTAATATTTTATTTATTTATTTGAGAGGGAGAGTGAGCGAGAGAGAGAGTGAGAGAGCACGAGCTGGGGGGGGGGGCAGAGGGAGAGGGAGAAGCAGGCTCCCTGCTGAGCAAGAAGCCCGATGCAGGACTCAATCCCAGGACCCCGGGATCATGACCCGAGCCGAAGGCAGACACTCAACCGACTGAGCCACCCAGGTGCCCCCCAGAGGAGCATTCTAAATGGCCCTCATTTCTGTGGCCCACCGGCAGGCTGTGTGGATAATCAGCCCCAGGATTTCATCACAAAAGTGGTGGAGCTACAGGGAGGCTCGATGCATGGCCCCAGCCAGCAGGAAAAGTGGGGAAGGGGGGTGCCCTGAGGCCTGGAATAGAGCTATGTGGATGGATGCCCTCAGGAACCTGTACTCCACGCCCCCAAGCCCTCCAGGCCTGCAGAAGCACCCCCTCCCTTGCTAGAGGAGGATTCTTTCGCACTAGCTGCAGCCCACACAGAGGACTCCCCTGGGGTGAATGCCGTACAAGGTGAGGCTTATCTTCCCCAAGATCCCTTCCACCTT
Organism: Leptonychotes weddellii; assembly: GCF_054177405.1. NCBI lineage: Eukaryota > Metazoa > Chordata > Mammalia > Carnivora > Phocidae > Leptonychotes > Leptonychotes weddellii. The sequence continues at coordinate 27,122,203 of NC_138376.1, read as the reverse complement.
CCCTCATGGCTTCTAGACCAGAGGCAGCAAATGTTCTCTTCAAGGACTTGATGGTAAATATTTCAAGTCTGTGGGCCACGTGGTCTCTGCTGCAACTACTCAGTTCAGCTTTTGCACACCTTAAAATAACAGGGCAAAACCGGCCATGGACAATAAGTTAGCAAATGGGCATGTCTGCTTTCCCATAAAACTTTATACAAAACAGGCCCCTGGTTCACAGGGTTGTGGTTTGCTCCCCCTTCTCTAGATGAATAATGAGAGTCAGGTCTCAGCAGGAAAGTATAGGCTCTATTACTGGAGGAAATTACTTACCAAAAAAAGCGACAATCTGGCTAGTAAGTATTGGTAGGGCCAGGGAAACACACATGAGAGGTCTCAAGGCAATGGGCCAGGGCTGGGAGAGATGAGGAATACGGGCTGGATAAAGAGAGCTTGTATGGAGGCCTCTCTGTCTTAACTCAGGATTGAACATCCCGGCAAGGCTCCCCTGGAGCTGGTCCTAACACACAGGGGAGTTGGCTGGTGCTTAAAGCTTAGACACAGTGACGGCCTGCTGTCAGGGAGGGTGTGATGCTGAAACGCCCCGGAAGAGAGTAGGGAGGGGTTAGAAGGTGGGCAAGATAGAATGGACTTACTGCACAAGGACCCACCAGCTGAGTGTCGTCCCCAGGAGGGCCCAGAAGACCCTCCCTTCTCTCTCTCTCTCTCTTTTTTTTAAGATTTTATTTATTTATTTGACAGAGAGATACACAGGGAGAGAGGGAACACAAGCAGGGGGAGTGGGAGAGGGAGGAGCAGGCTTCCCGCTGAGCAGGGAGCCCGATGCGGGGCTTGATCCCAGGACCCTGGGATCCTGACCTGAGCCGAAGGCAGATGCTTAACGACTGAGCCACCCAGGCGCCCCAAAACCCTCCCTTCTCAAAGCAATAAAGGACGCATCTCAGTGCTGGCTGGGATGCTGTCATGGAATGCCGTGACCACTCTCAGCGGACACAGTAAGATTCGGGAAGGGCAGAGGCCACATAGAGCCACTTCATCATCAGAGGCAAGGTAGACACAAGGCCTGATGGGTAACTAGAGTCCTGTGGCCGGGGCGTTCCCAGGGGTAAGAGAGAGGAGCACTTAACGGGACATTGCTTGACTGAACCACAACAGATCAGGATGGGGCGGGGGTGAGCAGAAGCTGATACCAGTTGCCACGATAGAAAATCACAGTCTCTCACCCAGCTGCCAGGTATGAGCTCGTTCTCAGACCCAGACTGACTGACTGAAGAAAAAGACCCATAAGGTCACTGTAAATATACTAAATAAATATTTCCTCAATTCTTCCTTCAAAGTGCCCTCTGGCTATTTACCAGAATAGCTGTACAGAGTGGAAAAGCTCTTTGGAGGTCTATTAGATACAGAGTCTGAGCTTAGACCAGTACTGGGCGACCCAAAATACCATCATAGCCTCCTTTTAGAGGAGGGAAACATGTGAGGCTGGGTGATAACAGAGTCCCAGCCAGGTGTATCTCAGAGTCCAGTGGGCCTGTGGACCGACTCTGTGGTTATCTCCCAGCCCCTGAGTACAAATTGGGGTGGATATATTTAGCAGTTGGCAGAACCCTCACTGACTGGTTCTTTTATCTGCAGAATAAGAGCCATTATGGAAAGAAGGTTGGAGCAGAAGTCTCTAAAATTATCCTACTAGTCAAGACGGTAAATCAGAAGCAATCCCACATAGCAGGTAGAAGTGCGGAGATTAGCGTTACTCTCAAAGACCTAGAGTATGCAAGGTGGTCCCCATCAGATCCCCATTCAGTCCATCCCATACTGCAAATGAAACATGGCAATTGATGGTTATCCACGGAGTAGCCCTAATAAAGTAGCAGATATTATATCAGATATGGTATCTTTGCTAGAATAGTCTACACAGCCTCTGAGTGGAAGAAGCTAATAATATGGCCAATGCATTCTTTCCAAGCCAATTCAGGAAAGGGGATAAAAAAAAAATGCGTCATGTTCACATTTCCTACAAAAATTCAGAGACCTGTCATGTTATGTTTTAAGTGGTCAAATGAACTGGGACATGCTGGGACATTCCCTCTAGAGGAAAGGACAAGTCATTGTACTGTGGACATGCTCCCCCTAAAAAGAGGCATAGCACTGATGAGTCTGTTTGGACTTTGGAGGCTGTATATTACTGCTCCGGCCGATTAACTGGATGACATGGGGAGCTGCCATGTTTGAGTGGAGCCCAGAACAAAAGAGGGCTCTGTGACAGGTCCGTGCGATGGGACAAGCACTCGGGACCTACCAGCCAGTGTATCCCCTGGTACTAGAAATATCCATGGGAGACAAGTAGACAGTGTGAAGTCTCTGAAAAGCCCCAGTGGGAGAGCCCTAACTCAGACCACTAGGGTTCTGGAACAAAGCCATGCCCCATATGGCAGAACATTATCCAACATTTGAAAAGTAGTTCTTGGCCAAATTAACAGAATCAGAAGCAAATAAATGATTATTGTTTTAAGCCACTAAGTCTTGGAGTGGCTAATTATGAATAGATAATCAGAACATGCATGTAAAGTACTTTGTTCTTTTTTTTAAATTTTTTTCAAATTTTTATTTAAATTCTAGTTAGTTAACATATAGTGTGATACTGGTTTCAGGAGTAGAATTTAGTGATTCATCACTTAGATATAACACCCAGTTCTCATCACAAGTGCCCTCTTTAATGTCCATCACCCATTTAGCCCATCCCCCCCCACCTCCCCTCCAGCAACCCAAAGTTTATTCTTTTTTTTTTTTTAGATTTAGTTATTTATTTTAGAGAAAGAGAGAGCACCCATGAGTGGAGGGAGGGACATAGGGAGAGGAGAGAGAGGGAGAGATTCTCCGGCAGACTCCCTACTGAGCACAGAGCCTGACGCTGGGCTCGATTTCACAACCCTGAGATCATGACCTGAACGGAAATCAAGAGTCGGATGCTTAACTGAGTGAGCCACCCAGGCGCCTCTCAGTTTGTTCTCTCAATTAGAGTCTCTTATGGTTTTCCTCCTTCTCTGTTTTCATCTTACTTTATCATGTTTTGTTTCTTAAATTCCACATGTGAGTGGAATCATATGGTATTTGTCTTTCTCTGACTTATTTCATGTAGCATAATACCCTCTAGTTCTATCCACATTGTTGCAAATGGCAAGATTTCATTCTTTTTGATGGCTGAGTAATATTCCATTGCATATAGATATACATACCACATCTTCTTTATCTAATCATCTGTTGATGGACATTTGGGCTCCTTCCATAATTTAGCTATTGTTGATAATGTTGCTATAAACATTGGGATTCATGTGCCCCCTTGAATCACTATTTTTGTATGTTTTGGATAAATACCTAGTAATGCAATTGCTGGGTTATAGGGTAGCTCTATTTTTAACTTTTTGAGGACCCTCCATACTGTTTTCCAGAGTGGCTGCACCAGCTGCATTCCCACCAACAGTGTAGGAGGGTTCCCTTATCTCCGCATCCTTGCCAACATCTGTTGTTTCTTGTGTTAATTTTAGCCATTCTGACGGGTGTGAGGTGGCATCTCATCCTGGTTTTGATTTATATTTCCCTGAAGATGAGTGACATTGAGCATCTTTTCATGTGTCTGTTGGCCATCTGTATGTCTTCTTTGAAAAAATGTTCATTCATGTCTTCTGCCCCTTTCTTGATTGGATTATTTGCTCTTTGGGTGTTGAGTTTGACAAGTTCTTTTTTTTTTTTAAAGATTTTTTATTTATTTATTTGACAGAGAGAGACACAGTGAGAGAGGGAACACAAGCAGGGAGAGTGGGAGAGGGAGAAGCAGGCCTCCTGCGGAGCAGAGAGCCCGATGCGGGGCTCGATCCCAGGACCCTGGGATCATGACCTGAGCCGAAGGCAGTCGCTTAACCAACTGAGCCACCCAGGTGCCCTTGAATTTATTTTTGTGTATGGTGTGAGAAAGTGGCCCAGTCTCATTCTTCTGCATGTGGCTGTCCAGTTTTCCCAACACCATTTGTTGAAGAGACTGTGTTTTTTCCATTGGATATTCTGTCCTGCTTTGTCAAAGATTAGAGTTGTGGGTCACTTTGTTCTTTTTAATGTTGTGTAGTACTCCACTACAGAGCCACCACAATTTACGTATCTGTTCTTTTTTTTAAGATTTTATTTATTTATTTGATGGAGAGAAAGCACAAGCGGGGGAGCAGCAGGCAGAGGGAGACGGAGAAGCAGGCTTCTCACTGAGCGCAGAGCCCAATGTGGGGCTCTATCCCAGGACCCAGAGGTCATGACCTGAGCTGAAGACAGATGCTCAACCAACTGAGCCACCCAGGCGTCCCTACGTATCTATTCTCGTTATAGACGTTTGGGTTGTTTCCAGTTTGGGTCTGTCAAGAATAACGCTGCTATGATGTCCACAATAGCCAAACTGTGGAAAGAGCCAAGATGTCCATCGACAGATGAATGGATAAAGAAGATGTGGTATATATATACAATGGAATATTATGCAGCCATCAAAAGGAATGAGATCTTGCCATTTGCAACGACGTGGAGGGAACTGGATTGTTTTATGCTGAGTGATATAAGTCAATCAGAGAAAGACATGTATCATATGACCTCACTGATATGAGGAATTCTTAATCTCAGGAAACAAACTGAGGGTTGCTGGAGTGGGGGGTGGGGTG
>NC_138376.1:27084617-27117009 GCF_054177405.1 Leptonychotes weddellii | reverse complement strand
GGTGGGTATTGAGGAGGGCACATTCTGCATGGAGCACTGGGTGTTATGCACAAACAATGAATCATGGAACACTTCATCTAAAACTAATGATGTAATGTATGGGGATTAACATAAGAATAATAAAAAAAAAAGAATAATGCTGCTATGAACATGTCTTCTGATGGAAATATGTACCGATTTCTCTTGAGAACAAACTTAGGAATGGAATTCCTGTGTCATGGGGTAGACATGAGGGGAGCCATCTTTAGAAGGTATTGTCAAGCAGTTTTCTAAAGTAGGTGAGCTATGTTATACTTCCGCCTGCAAGGTGTAAGAGTTCCAGTTGTTCCCTATCCTTGCCCACACTTGGCAGTGTCAGTCTTTTTCATTTTAGTCATTCTGGTAGGTGTACAGTGTTATCTTACTGTGGTTTTAATGTGCATTTCCCCCAGTGAGTAATGATTTGCATTTCCTTGGTGACTAACATTATGTTCTTTACTTAAAAAGGCCACACAGTGAACCAAAATATTGACCGTGGCGATCTTTGCAGAGGTGCCATGTTTACTGTTTTTGTTTTGCTGTCATCTTTTGCCTCATGGTCTTTCTGTTTGTTAAGCCCTCTACCTTTTTTTAACTTTAAATGCTTAACTGTCAGAATTGTAACAACTACCAAAAAAACTCCCACCTACTCGTTCTTACACATGATGAGGCATATTGATCACAATACAAGTAAAGTCACTAAGAAATATTTATTGAGCACCGGCTGTATACCCAGCATTGTGGGAGGGGCTGTGAAGGACATAGAGCAGTATAGGACTTGCTCCTGCCCTTCAGAGGCTTACAGTCTAGGTGGAGACAGGAGAGTCAGGACACATGAGGAGCCAGGAGGAAACAGTCCAGGCCAGGATGCTACAGGAGCTTAAGGTGTCTGGGGTCAGACCCACTAAGTGCTTCGGTGCCTCCAGGGCTCAATGTTCAGTGCCAGGAAAGACAAGAGCTCACAACTCCCAGGCCCATATTAGCCCACTTAGCATGCCCTCTCCACAGCCTCTACCCCCACCATCTTAAAACATCTGACTCCTTGTTCAGCTGCTATTCAAAGTGCAATGAAATGGGGGGAAGAGGGGGTGGGGCAGTGGGGAAAGTCCTTGGGTGAGTTCCAGGGGCTGGGGTCACCCTCTCCCTCCTAGAAAAATAAGCTCCCCCCCACAACATACCCCTGACAGAGATTCCCTACTCAAGAAGACCTATCTGACAACCCAGGACTTCTGCCCCAGGAGGTAAGAGGAGGAGGTGGTCGCCCCTTGAACTGCCTGAGGTAGAACTGCCCCCCCCACACTTCTAGCATACCCCTTCCCCTCCCAGTCCACTGAGCTGGGGGGACAGGCACCCCAGAGCTGCCACCCAGGACTGAGAGGGTACTAGAGGAAAAGGGCATGAGGGAGGGGAGGGGAGCAGAGAGGGGACCTGAAAGCCCAGCTGGAAAAGAAGGGCATCTGGGGTTTCTAGAAAAGTGCAGGGGAGGCCAAACATTGAGACTGGCTCCCTGTGGGTGGCAGAGGGGGTGAGGGGAGGTGGGGTGGTTTGCTACGGGACCCTACCTTCCCCCATGCCTTCACAGGACAGAGTGGGGCATCAAGGGCCAGGAGAGAGTGCCATGTCCCCAGCCGTGTTCCAGGCTGTGCCCACAGGTCACCCTGCCCTACCTTAGAGAAGGTGACGGGACTCCAAAGTTTTGATGATGCCCCCACCCTGCTGAGCCCCCTTCAAAGTGCTATCTATTTACTTCTCAAATTATAAAGAATCCGGGTTTGGGAATGCAGGAAAGGGGTGGAATTTCATAACACCTATGAGGCGGTGAGCAGAAGGAGCCGGGCTCCTCCAGAGAGCACCACCCAGCAGGAGAGGGTCAGGCCAGCCCCACCTTACCTCTGGGAGAGCGGAAGTGGGAAGCACAGGATGAAGACGTCTTAAATAATAGCTCGCATAATAAAAATACCTAGCACTCTAATAAGCCTATCATTCTGCTGTCTAATGGTTTTTTAAATAATTCTAAATGCCAAAGGCTGGGGAGGAGTGGGGGCAGGGTGGTGGCAAGCAGGGTATATACATGAGGAGGAGTTTAAATTAAAACACAAATAATAATTAAGACGTACAACTGGAGGGCTAAAGGCAAAAGGTGTAGAAGGGGAGGGCGGAGGGGTTGGGGGGGGACCCCTCATTTCTAGGAGCTTGAGGCTTCCAGTGGGTGGATTAGGGCTTCCTCTTGGAGAAGATCAGCCGGCGTTTGGAGTGATAGAAATCTGGAAAGAGGAAACAGAAGTCAGCCGAGCAGGAGGCAGAGGGCCCAGCAGAGCTATCCACCTAAAGCACACACAGAGGGGGCAGGGACTCTTCCCTAGAGCCAAAGGGACACATTGCCAAGTTCAGGGGAGGACTCTGGCATTATAGAGAGCATCCCACCACGCTTCACAGACGTGACCAACGATAACCAGACCTACATCCATGGGCCTATTCTAAGCCAAGCTGCCCACTATAGTAGCCAGTAGCCCTATGTAGTTAAATGAACTAGAATCAAATAAAATCAGAAGTTCAGTTTCTCAGTCACACCAGCCACATGTCAAATGCTCAGTGGCTACTTGTGGCTAGTGGCCCTGGACATTTGCATCACTGCAGAATTCCATTAAACGGCACTGCTCTAGGAATGCCGTTAGATAAGCCATGACATGTGTTCTGTACAATGACTCAGCCACATAAATGTAAGCTATTAGTATTATTGTCAGTATTGTTATTTCTGACGCAGCTGCAAATTTGCCATGGGATTCTTTTTTTTTTTTTTTTTAAGTAGGCTCCACGCCCAGCATGGAGCCCAACATGGGCCTTAAATTCATGACACTGAGATCAAGACCTGAGCCGAGACCAAGAGTTGGACGCTTAACCGACTGAGCCACCCAGGCACCCCTGCCAGGGGATTCTTGACTGCACCTCTCGGAGCCTGTTTCCTCATGTATAAAATGAAGCTGACACTGGTGCAGTGATCTAAGGATTGAATGAAATGCCTTCTCTAAAGGCTTTGGCCTGGAACCTGGCATAATAAGTGCTCAAAGGTCAGCATCACTCATTCATTTTTTATCAAGCACCTACTATGTGCGAGACACTGTCCTAGGTGCTGAAGATTCAGCAACAAACAAGAGAGATGCAGATCCCTTTCTCACGGAGATAATAACCTATGAGGGAGATGGACAACATCAAGAGAAAGCAGTAGCTGTTGCTAGTAAAAAAAGCAAACAAATGAACAAAATGCCAAAGAGAAAAAATTAGGCAGGGAAGGTGGATGGGAAGTGTGTGTGTGATGGGGAAGGTGAGTTAGGTTTGGATAGGGCAGCGGGAAATAGCTCATTAGTTTTCTCTACACTGTAGATTCACTGTGGCACCTTAGGCAAAGCACTCTACCTCTCGGAGTCTTATTTCCGCTCCTCTAAAAGAGTGGCAAGAATGTCATTTGGTATAGCACTGCTCTAAGGATTAAATGAAATCCACCCTAGAAACAACTTTAGGGGCACCTGGGTGGCTCAGTCAATGAAGTGTCTGCCTTCAGCTCAGGTCATGATCTCGGGGTCCTGGGATTGAGCCCCGTGTTGGGCTCCCTGTTCAGTGGGGAGCCTGCTTCTCCCTCTCTCTCTGCCCCTCTCCCTGCTTGTGCTCTCTCTCTAATAAATAAATAAATAAATCTAAGAAAGAAAGAAAGAAGGAAGGAAGGAAGAAAGAAAGAAAGGAAAGAAAGAGAAAGAGAAAGAAAGAAAGAAAGAAAGAAAGAAAGAAAGAAAGAAAAAAGAAAGAAAGAAAGAAAAGAAAGAAAGAAAGAAAGAAAGAAGAAAAAGAAAAAGAAAACCATTTTAGAAATTCACCTTCGCAAGGGGCCTGGCATATATTAAATGTTCCCAATAAATGTTAGCTAGCTGGTGTTGGCTGCAGACCTGCTATGTGACCCCAGGTGAGTTGCCTCCTCCCTCTGGGCCCGTTTCCCCTTGGGCCTAATGAGCGAGCTGGACCAGACAGGTCAGCCCTTGCACCGTGAATTCTGAGAGTCCCTGCAGTGTCCTTCCCTGCACCCATCCTCACCTGTCATGCTGGTCTGCCGCCGTTTTCGGCCCTGAGAGGTGCCAGGCGCCCCTGGGGACCCCTCGGGCCGCTCAGGGGCATGAGGCATGAGGGTGCAGGACAGCGACAGGTCCAGGTGGTCCTCCTGACCAGTCCCCTGCAGCAGGGCAGGCGAGGGGCTGGGTCGCTTGCCCCCTCCCAGGTCATCCCGGGGCCCCGGAGGCAGGTAGAGTTTGGGCAGGCCCAGACCCCACACGCGCTCCCAGGCAAAGTCGCCCTCCAGCGGTGTCTCGGTGACAAAGTCGAAGTTCCATCGCTCCCGGGCCTCCTGCACGCAGCCGGCCATCAGTGCATCACAGTCTCGGCGCAGCTGCTCACTGTCCACGGGGCCGAAGAGGCGGCGGCAAGCCTTGCTGCCACGCGGGATCTGCTGGGCATCCCTGGACGGTTCTGCCATGGCACCTGCGGCTGAGACACAAGGCTCCGGTCACTCGGGAAATTGCGCCCTATCTTACCAGGCCGCGCTTTGCTGTGAGAGCTCGGGTGACGTCTTCCTGCTAGAACACGAGGTCTCTCTGGCTCCTTCCAGCCGATGTGCCACCGTCTCCTTCCCACAGGCCACCTCCAACCCCCAGTCAACAGCCACTGGGTGGGGACAGAGCTCAGCCATCCTGGCACCCCCAGGTCACTGGGGGAGTGGGCAGCTGAAGGACAAGTTATGTCAACAAAGACAAGTTTATTGCAATAGCAGGGATCAGAGTCCTGTTTACCACCGGGTATTATCAGCTAAAATCAATTTGTTTCCCCCCGAGGTGTCCCTCATGGGCGTGAATGCCCCAAGTACGTGTGAATTGCCAGAGTCCAGTAGTTTCCCAACCCTAGCCCTGGCCAAAAGGTCAGGTCCCGAGTGAAAGGACAGGCTGACTGCTCCTCTGGCCTCCTGAATCCCTCTACCCAGATGCCCATGTGGGATAACTCTGTTCTGAAATTCAAAAGTACCCCGGACTTTGCGATAAAAAAAAAAAAACAAAACAACACCTAAGATCTAGTCCTAGCTCTGCTGCTTACTACATAAACTTTAAAAAGTCACTTAAAAATTTTTTTTTAATTAAAAGAAAATAAAAAGTCACTTAATGTCTCTGGGCCCCAGTTTTCTCATCTATAAAATGGGGCGTGGAAGCACGGTCAAGCACTTGGTCAGGGAGTCCCTTCATCAGGCAAGGCAATAGAACAGAGGTGAGAGGCTGCATGTTGTGGTTTAGAGCCAGGGCTCTGGAGCGGGACTGCCTCGGTTGGAAATCAGGCTCTGCTGGGCGACCCTGGACAAGTAGCTTAACTTCTCTGGGCTCTATTTTCCTCATCTGTAAAATGGAGACAGTACTAGTGCATGTCTCAGAGGACATATGTGAGGATTAACGGAGTTACTATAGGTAACATGCTTAGAGAAGCAGCTGGTATATAGAAGTGTTTGGAAAACAGAAGTGTTATTATTTCTCTCTGTGTTCGGTTCTTCCTGAGCCTTCTCCACGTCGCTCCCCCCTGGCCACCACCTCTTTCAGACAGCAGCTGACAGGTGCTGTGTGCTGAGGGCCTTTCCCAAGGATGTCATCAGGCGGGAGGCCTGGGGGTGAGGAGGGGCTGGGCAGGGCAGGGTGATGGTTTCTCCCAGGCTGAGCCACATCCTGCCAGGCACATCAGGTGATCTGAAGTCTAGACAGCCTGGAAGCCCCTGCCCCCTGTTAGCTGCATCCAAGGAACCCGTTTGGCAGGCACAGAAAATTAGAGGTGGCCGGTCTACCCGGTTCCTCTCCTCTCACTTCAGAAGAGGGAAAACTGAAGGTGAGTCTGCTCATGATGAGGCGTTGGCACCCACCTGCCCTGTTCTGGCCTGACACCAGGGCTGAGCGGCTGTGCAGCCTTGGCAAGACTGGGTCTTCCTGAGGACAAGTCCTGCTTTGCAGGCTCGGAGGGTGAAAGCTCTGCTGAGTGACCTCCTGGGGCAGGAAGCCCTGGACCCTTGCCCCAGTCACCCCTCCCCCACCCCACCTCTCACAGCTTATGGGAGAGGGGGAGGCACTACGTGACCTCAGACCAAGTTTAAAGGGCAAGAGTTTGGAGAGATATGAGGCTTGTCCCCAAATCAGAAAACTAAAAAGGCCAAGGGCCACTGCCCCGTAGAGGGGTTACGCAGTGCAGCGGGCAGAGCCCTCAAATAACCTTCACCCACTCTCTTCAGGGCAAGGGTGGGGATTTATTTATATATTTTTATGTGCCAGGGGCTGTTCTAAGAAGTTTACAAATATTAATTTCCCTAAAGAGTGGGTATATTTGCTCTTTTTTTTTTTTTTTTATATAAGTAACTAAGCCTCTGAGAAGTTAAGTAACTTGCCCAAGGTCACACAACTCACAAGTGACACAGCCAGGATTTGAACCCAGGCCTGTTTGCTGTGGTTCTGTGCTCTGGTGTTCATCTACACTCCCTCTCTAATTTTGTGTTCCTAGCCCAGGAAGGGGTTTTTGTGATTCCGCCCAGCAGAATCACTTAGGGAGCTTTTTAAAAATACAGATTGATAGCTCCCTCTCTCCCCAGATTAACTTAACTCAAATTAAACGGGATTTAAGCAGGTGTTTGGCAGTTCCGCAGATGAGCACTCTTGGGGTGCCATTCAAGGGAGGGTACACAGGAGATGCCCCAAACGGACATTCTGGGTCTCAGTGTCTCATTGGCACAAGGAGGAGGAGCCTGCCTAGGATTTTGTCAGGAAGTTGGATATTCCCTGGCTTCTAGGCGCTGAAGATGGGACCAGAATCCAGGCAGGTATCCTCTCTCCTACCACCCCTGCCCTTATGGCTCTCATAGGCTCCCCATCAAAATCTGATCTCACTCCCATTATCGTAACTCCCAGTTCAGGGAAAACTCAGAAACACAAACTCTTGTTTTACAAACAAGTAACTGAAAATAACTTCCTTTGTTGGCCTTTGTGCCTTAGACTTCAACCAACTTTAATTCCGAAGTAAACAGTAAGCACTCAGTACACACTGTTGAACCAATGGGGTACTCTTTTTAAGGGGCGTTCGCAGATGCGGCTCAGCCCAGGAGAACCGAGGCGGGAAGGAAAGGCGGGCGAAGCCGCATTCCGCGGGAAGGCGTGTTTGCTATTCGCGCCGGGGCCGGAAGGGGGCGCTGGTCTCCAGGAAATCACGCGCAGGGTCGGCGGTGCGTGGGCAGAGCCTTGGACAGCAGCAGGGAGTTGTGATGAGTCAGTTTCCTGCAAAGTGCTCCCCGCCCGCCAAAACTTCGCTTCCACTCAGGCTGCAGCGTCACCCTCGGGTGCGGAGGGGGGAGAAGGAGGGGGACCGGGGGCCGCAAACACGTCACACTGAGCCAGCCGGGCTTCCGAAAGCCCCGCCACTGTTGGGAAACCGCGCGCTCCTCTGTGACACACCACACACACACACAAACACACACACTCCGCACGCACAGGCGCGCAGAGGTTTGGTCCCTCCACCTTCTCTCCACGCCCAAAGCACGGGATGAGTCAGATCCCTGGAAAATAAAAATAGACGAAAGCAAGGAAAACAAAACCGCTCGAAAGTCCTACTCGAAAGGCGACGTGGAGGGAGGGAAGGGGCGGGGGAGCTGCCTGGGCACCCTAACGTGCCAAATCCAATTCCCAGATTCTTTTTCGCACGAGGAGGGCGCCAGTGTCCCCCGAGGGCCCCCGACAGGGCGGATGCACTGTGGCCCGCGCTGGGCGGCGGCTCCCGAAGGACGACTCGTCCTCCTGCTCCGCTCAGAACTGTCGCCCTCGGAGAGGGCATTTTGGTGGGGGGCGCCGGGAGCCCCCGGATGCGGCTGTCAGAGTCCCTGAGCAGCGTCGCGCCCCCCGAAGTCCCACCCTCCAATGTGACCTCTCCGCGTTCCCCCGCCCCGGGCGTGGGCTGCACGCCCCGCTGCCCCGCAGTGCAGGGCTCCGAGGCCGCGGCGGAGTCCGGCGCCCCGACCCAAGGGCAGGCTGGGCGGGGGTTCTGCGGGCGCGATGGAAGAGAGGTGTGTTCCCCTCCTGCTCCTCTCAAACTGACTGGCTGGCGCGAGCCCACCCCGCGCGGGGCCACCGCTCTGGGTCCCCGAGGGTGCGCTCCGAGGCGGGGACCGGACACCCAGTCCTGGCCCTCCTGATGTCCCAGCTTCCCTGAGAACACTGTGTGCCAGCCAAATAGTCACTGAGCTGATGGGGGGACAGAGACTGCGGAGGGCCGGGAAGCCAACTTCTGGGGGCCACTGTCCCCCAGCCCGGGTGGGGCTCTGACCTCACCCAGTCCGTTTCCCGGGGTCTCCTTGTCACCGTGAGTCACCTCCTCGATTGCGCTTAAAGGACGTGTCCCAACACGTTCCCAAGGACCAGGGACACAGCCCGCGCTGACCTCCGCGCCCAGCTGGTGGCGGACACGGAGGCGTCGGGGACCCAGACCTCAGGGGTCTGGGCGGAGACGGCACCGATTGGATCGGAGAGCTGCCCGGGAGCGGATCGCGAGTGAACCTGCTCGGCTCGGCGTTCTCCGCCCCTCCCGGGGCTCGGCGCTCAGGGGCTTCATCCGCTCGCCGCCACAGCGAGCCGCGCCGGGGTCTGGGGCGCACGGGTCCACGCCTCCCCTCGCCGCAGCTTCGTTTCAACCCGCGGCGAGCGCGGCTCCTCGCACTCCTGCGCTCTCTCTCCGCCGGGAGTCCCCGACACAGCCCGACCTCCGTCACAGGCGCACCGCACAGGGACACCCGTGGGAGCAAACCCCAGACCCACGCACGTCGTTCACCTGTGACGACCACACACACACACACACACACACACACACACACGGACGTACACGGACACTGGCGGACACGCTCCGCTCCGCTCAGAGCTGCCCGCCCCGCGTTCGCTCTTGCCTGCCACGATTCCCTCACCTCCTCTGAGGGTCTCGGTGGCTCCGTGAATCAGCGCCGGGCTCCCGGTCTCCAAGCCACCGTCTCGGGAAGCAGCTCACACCTCAGCTGGCACCGCCCGGCGCTGCCCTTATATAGGATTGGCGTCGGAGGGCTCCGCCTACTGCGGGCCTGGGACCGCCCCTTCTGCCGCTGCCGGTCGCCGTGCGCAGCCCGCCCGCGCTCTAAGACCTCCGAACTCAGATGCCAACGTCGCGTGCTGCAGGAGGGCGCTTGCCTCCTCCCCACACGCCGCGCCTGGGCCTCTGTGCCTGACACATGTCCCCACGAACTGAGCCACAAATCTGGGTTGTTTGAATTGGGGTGTGAGTTGGTACTCCCCACGAAGGGATGGCATTCTTAGGATGAGCAATTTTTCTGGCCCCGAAAACATCACGAGGGGTGACATTAATAGATAAAACTCCATAAATAAAAAGGATGTACCTCGCTTTGCAATCCCCAGAAATGCCCGCTATACCACCGCTATGCCCGCGGATCCCTCACTGGACCATCTCTCCCTAAGCAGGACCTGAAGAACCCAGACACCCCAACAAAGCATCATGGAGACCAGAACGGGATTCGATCCCCTTTATTTCACAGATGAGGAACTAAAGGGATGCAAAGTTGTTGCTTGTCAAATGCCTCAAGGAAGGAGGGAATTAGGAATCCCTCTCAAAAAAAGGCCAACCAGATCTCCAGGGGAAACCAGGAAATGGGGAAAATTAGACATTGAACTAACCTCCCTACAGCCTCCTCCTCACTGCCCACATCCACCTCCTTCTCACCTCAACAGTAGAGATCTCTATGACTGCAACAGATTTTTAAAAAGATTTTATTTATTTATTTGGGAGAGTGAGAAAGAGAGAGCAGGATCAGGGGCAGGGGGACAGGAAGAGGGAGAAGGGGAGAGGGGTAAGGGGAGAGGAAGAAGCAGGCTCCCCGCTGAGCAAGGAGCCTGATGGGGGCTCAGTCCCAGGACCCTGGGATCCTGACCTGAGCTGAAGGCAGATGGCTTAACCGACTGAGCCACCCGGACGCCCCTGATAGCAACAGATTTGTTGGCTAGGAAGGGGAGAAGGATTTGGTAAGCAAATTATCTCCTGGATTTCCCCCAAACAATTCACTTACACTGCTGGGGAAACTGAGGCTCAGAGAAGTTCAGTGACCTGACTCAGGTCACACAGCAAATAAATAGCTATGATTAGAGCATAGGCTTATTGCCTCCCCCAGCTCTCTGCTCGTTGCCCTCTCTATTTCAGTGGCTCTAGAAAGAGGGAAGCACCCAGCACCCCTCATTTTCAGGCAGTGTACTAAGGTGACACTGATAAAAGACAATTCTGGAAATGTCCACTGGTGCTTCTTGCTGGTCCAGAAGCAAGTGAGGTGACCATTTCTTCCCACCCACTTCCCACCACTAGCTCCTCTAGCACCCCATTTTTGCCTCCTTTCACCTAAAACATTTGTAGTTTTTGCTTTTAGAAAATGACAGAGAAGGGCGCCTGGGTGGCTCAGTTCGTTAAGCAACTGCCTTCGGCTCAGGTCATGATCCTGGAGTCCTAGGATCGAGTCCCACATCCGACTCCCAGCTCAGCGGGGAGTCTGCTTCTCTCTCTGACCCTCCCCCCTCTCATGCTCTCTCTGTCTCATTCTCGCTCTCTCAAATAAATAAATAAAATCTTTAAAAAAAAAAAAAAGAAAATGACAGAGAACAGGGGTGGGTGCCTGGCTGGCTCAGTCAGTAGAACATGTGACTCTTGATCTTGGGGTCTGAGCTCAAGGGCCATGTTGAGCATAGAGCTTGCTTTATTATTATTTTTTTAAGATTGCATTTATTTATTTGGCAGAGAAAGAGAGAGCAAAGGAGCACAAGCAGGGTGACCGGCAGGCAGATGGAGAAGCTGACTCTTTGCTGAGCAAGGAGCCTGGTGCGGAACTCGATCCCAGGACCCTGGGATCATGACCTGAGCCGAAGGCAGACACTTAACTGACTGAGCCACCCAGGCATCTCATACAGCTTACTTTAATAAATAAATAAATAGAATAGAATAGAATAGAATAGAATAGATTTTTAAATCTTTTTTAAAAAAATTGCAGAGAACAGAATGTTACTTTGAACAGAAATCCCTCTAAAAAATAGAACCCAGGCTTGGAGCAGCTACAGTTACGGACATCTAGGACTGTTCAGTGTCTGGAAATCTCTGCCCAGACATGCCCCATCTTCTTCCTCTAACACAGCTGACCTCGGGGAGGACAGACCTTCCCCTCCACTGCGGGCATAGGAGCCCAGGTAGGGGTGGGAGGGCAGAGCACCAGACTCCCTTGACTGCCTGATACTGGACTCAGGCCAGGACTACAGCTGGACTTCAGGAGGGCCTCATAAAGGCCAAGACCCCAGGACCAGTCCCCTCCTCCCTGTCTCCTTTCTCCATACTGCTCCTCCCCCTTGACCCCCAACACACACATACCCAAAGGCTGGGTTGTCAAATGTCCAGCAGAGGACAAGCATATCCTCCAAATGCCTTGAATCCCCTTGGCTTTCAGGCATTTCAAATAGACTTGACATTGTCTGTCTGTTTACTTTGGGAAAAAAAATTTTTTTAATGAAGGCTTGTGTCGAATTATTTAAAGTTTTGTGGTGCTGAACTTCACAATGAAATAATTCTTTTTGTTGTTGTTGGGAAGTGAGTTTTGTGGGGGATTTTTTTTTATAACTTCTAGCTCACCACCACCACCACAACAGAACTCAACAAATATTTATTAAGTACCTACTAAGTGTCTAATACTGTTCAGTACTTTTTTAAAAAAGTTTCCAACCATGCGTTCGAGTGTGTAGCCAGATAGGCCCTTAAAGGAGGACTTCTGCCATGAAGAGGGCAAAAGAGCAGGTTGTTAGAAGTCACACACAAGATCTGATGCAAAAAATGCCTGTGTGCATGCACACACAAACACATACACACACACACCCCAGATCCCAGGCCAATCCCAAGGGATCTGCTGCAAACCACATATTTCTGTTCAGAGAAATTCAGACCAAAGTCTCCTTGGGGTCTCTGGGGGTCTCCTATGTCCTACCACAGCCCCTTTGCCCCAAAGCAGGCAGCCGGCAGGAGAGAACAGCCATCAGCCCCTTCTATGCCAGTGCTCAACATGTTGGGACATGTTCCTGAGGGCTGGAGGGCGAGTCGGGGCTACAGCCTGCTGCCCGGGCATGCTCCCCAGGAAGGAGGTGCCTTAGGGATGGAGGGAGGCTCTGCCTGGGGAACAAGAGGTTTCAGGTCAGCCCCCACCAGGAGGGAGGTAATGACAGAAGGGAAAGCTGGAAAGCCCACGTCTAAAGAAGGAGGATGTAAGGGTGGCTACAGGAGCTGCCCAGGAAGGGAGAGGAAGTACTAGGAACAATGTCGCCATTTCTCAGAACTTGTCTGGAGAGTCCCGAACAGGGGTACTAGGCTTTCAGAGGAATTCACCTCCACACAGACTCCTAAGAAGTGAGACCCCAGAAAAAAAGACAGAACAGAAATATTTATTGCACTACTAAGTAGAAGTCCTGCTGCTTCTTCTTCTTCTTCTTTTTTTTTTTTTTTAGGAAGAGTGAGTTTGAGAGCCCCAACCCTGATTTGCTGGGGGCTTTGCCCAGCCAGCCAGCCAGTACAAAAGATTAGGACTACTAAACAGTGAGACAGAGAAAACTGTGACAAGAATATGTGCCACACAAACACTTCCAGTCTCCCTAAGCTGACAATTTCACTTTCCCTAAGTCTGAAATTTCACCATTAGAAATTCATTCCTTTGGCATAAGTTTCTTCTGTTCTTTATTAAATAAGCTCATATAGGCAAATACTTAGTGTAGTGCCTAGCACATAGAAATCACTCTGTGGTTATTAGTTATTATTATTGATTGCTATACAAACACCCCCAGGAAAGGCATCCCTTGAAATTGAGTAATCATTTACACTTTAATGAGTATCTTAGGCAGGTTTCCTAGAAAACACTCTGAAGTGGAGATACTCCACTTCAGAAGGAGGTTTCTTGTGGGTATACATCCCCACTCAACACCTGTGAGGGTATAAAAGAAACAGGATCCGACAGAGGGTTGAGTTGGGCTATGATGGAGACTGGAGGCCCTAGAGAGGCCCCAGCTGATCCCATGGGGAGCTCTGGAGTTGGGACATCCTGCAGAGTTCCCTGAATTGAAGCAAGGGGGCTGGGCCTTTATACTCCTGCTTTGACCAGTTATTTGCATGTGGCTGCCCCTGGAATAGGGGGCTGAGGATGCATGACCTTGGGCGAGAGAGCTCCCCTATCTGAGGCTGATTCCTGAAGAAGGACTCAGCTGTAAGCATCAGCATCAGCAACCAATGCTCCCGATAGCCAGTAGGGAGAATGAGTGCCTGGGTCCTGCAGAGGGTTCTGGGTGGCACAGCACAGGGTTAATGACTTGATCAGATCATTTAGGGACTAGAAGGTGAAAGGAAATGCTGTGAACACAGGCCACCTGAGGAATGAAGGGCTCACTGTGCCTCACATATATTATTCCCTGTTCTTAGAATGAGTATTCCTGACCAACCTATCCCACCTCCACTCCTTTCTCTACCTGTTGAACTCCTACTGATCCTGCATGACCCAACCTGCAAGACCCAACCTACATGACCCTTCAGAGGGAGGCCTTCTCAGGGTTCCACTGTGCCTTGCTGGCTTGCTTGGTTTGTGTGCCACCTGCATTCCCTGAGCTGGGAACCTGGAGGGGTTGAGCCCATATTTTATTCATCTTTGTACCTTGAGGCCTAGCAGCCTCAGCCAGAGCTCACTGAATATTTATGAAAGGACCATTTTTGGCCTGCACTCTGAGATTAGGCTTCAGTGTCACTGCTTCTGAGTCCTTTCTTTTATTTATTTATTCATCTATTCACTCATTCATTCATTTATATATATATGTATGTGTATACATATATATATAAAATTAACACACACACACACACAATTAACTCATTGCTCACCCCAAGAACTAGAACATTGCAAATCACTGACACCTTCCTGTGAGTCCCTCCCCTGTCCTGTAGTAAACACTATCTTGAATTTTATGTTGCACTTTCCTTTGTTTTCAATAATTTTATCACATGTGGCCAAGACAGTAATGCTGGTCCACTGTTCTTTGTGCTCCCAGCCCCTCCTTGCACCTTAGACAGGGTCATGTGACTAGTTCTGGCCAATGAAATGTGAGTATCAGTGACATTGGTCTCTTCAGGGCTGAGGCCAAGTGAAACTCTCCAGGCTTTCTGCCCTCCATGGCTATGGCAAAAGTGAGGTTTCACGTCCCAGATGATGCCACCTCAACATGGTGGAGCCTCCACCAGCCTGGGTTCCCGAGTGACTGTGTGGAACAGAGTGCCCCTCCAACTTGTGTGGGGTGTATATGTGAGAAAGAAGGAACTCCTTATTGTGTAAAGTCACTGAAATGTGGAGGTTATTTGTTATTGCACCATAACCTACCTAAGATCTATTCGTGTGGAGGCGCCTGGGTGGCTCAGTCGGTTGAGCATCTGCCTTCGGCTCAGGTCATGATCTTGGGGTCTTGGGATCCAGCCCCGTGTGGGGCTCCCTGCTCACTGGGGAGTCTGCTTCTCCCTCTCCCTGTGTGCCTCCCCCTGCTCATGTCTCTGTCCCTCTCAAATAAATAAATAAAATCTTAAAAAAAAAATTTATCCATGTGGCTGTGGGCGGTTGCAGTTTGTAGAAGTCTGTGGCACCCAATGAGGTACACCTCTGGGTATCCACACTCTTGTAGTTGCTTCCCCTTAAATCTGTCTGCTTTGTGCTCTTTTGGCCAATAGAATGGGACAGAAATAACCCTGTACCCCTCCCAGGCCTAAGCCTTAAGAAGATCTAGCAACTTCTCCTTTTGCATTCTTGGGGCCTTGAGACATGTGTGAGACATTTGATTACTCTGAGACCACCATGCTGTGAGAAGTCATGTGGAGAGGCCACGTGGAAGATCACCGAACCCGCCCCGCCCCCCCCCCACACACCACATGGCCCCAGCTGATCTCGTAGCTGACGACATTAATGTGCCAGCCCTGTGAGAGGGACCATCCTGAAAGTTGATCTTTCAGGTGAGCCTCCCCAGTCAAAGCCACGTGGAGTAGAGACAAGCCATTCCCAATGTGCCCCTGCCTAAATTATGGAATTGTGAGCAAATGAAGATTGTGGTTGTCATGATGTTTTAACATGGTTTGTTGTGCAGCAATACCTAATTAAAACAGGTTTCGATCATTTTCACTGTTATTTAACATCCAGTGGTCCCCACCTCCTATAAAGGGGCACTTGGGTTATTTCCAATGTTGTGTTATTATGCGCAGGGCTCTGACTATTCTCTTTTTTTTTTTTAAGTGGGCTCCATGCCCAGTGTGGAGCCCAACACAGGGTTTGAACTCACAACGCTGAGATCAAGACCTGAGCTGAGATCAAGAGTTAGAGGCTTAACTGACAGAGCCACCCAGGCACCCCTGCTATGATTATTCTCAACCAATTTTCTGGGGTACCTGTGCAAGAATTTCTCTTGGATATACACCTAGGAGTAGAATTGCCCACCATCTTCTTGTCAGGGGAAGTGATTGAGAAAAACCACCCCCAGAGTTTGGGCCTGTCTCTTTCAGGATTATTGGAACAAGTCTATAACATGGAACAAATTTTGGGGATTATCATTGCTTGCATTTTTGTGGAGGAACAAACAGGAATCCAAAGTAATGAAGCACTAATGGTGGAATTTCAGATACTGGACACCTGAGAGTGGGCATTTGATGGCAAGGGGAACTGCCCAGTGACACTGAGTTTGGTCCTCTGAGCTGGCCTTCAAAGCCCCAAACCACCCATCTCCCAGGCCCTTTAGCTTAGGATTGTCTTCTGGATGATCCCCCAAAGAGTAGGAATTATGTGATCTTCCACTGTTTTCTTCCCTAACAAATGATCTTTAAGCACCTCCCAAGGAATATGCCCTGCATAAATCAAAGTTCTAAGGGTCTTGGGTTTGGATCTTTTGATTGCACAGCAGTGTGGAGTCTTAGAAAGTGATTTCAGGATTTCAGATGTGTTACCTCACTCCGCACCATCCCCACCTCCCTCGCTCCCCTCCCTCCCACCCCTCCCTTGCTCCCCATCCGTGACTCATATTACAGATGGCAAAAATGGAGGCCCCAGGAAGTACTGGCTTGGGCTGAGGGGACACAGGCAGAGAGTCTGGGCAGACCCAAGGCTCTGACTGTGACCCCACCCTCCCATCAGCTGCTTGTCCTTGTCTTTGCTTCCCTAGGATGCCTCTGAGCGTCATACATGGTCATAATGCCACCAGAGTCATTGCACAATGCCAACAGCTGCAACCCCCAGGCCCCAAATGCTGGTGGCCCCAGTCTCAGAGCTGAGGAGGAGACAACATCTCCCTTTCCCCACACTCAGTGGTTTCTAACAACCCTGCACTTGCTGTAAGAAATAATTGTCCATGTCTCCTTCTGGGTACATGAAAGCAGCTCAGGACTGGACTTAGGAAGAAAAGTGGGGGTGTGTATTAGGATGACGCTAGCCATTGTAACAAATAAACTCTCAAATTGATTTTCCTTTTTTTAAAGATTTCATTTATTTATTTTGAGAGAGAGAGAGAGATCATGAGCAAGGGTGAGGGATAGAGGGAGAGGGAGATGCAGACTTCCCGCTGAGCAGGGAGTCCAAAGACAGAACTGGATCCCTGGACCCTGGGATCATGACCTGAGCCGAAGGCAGATGCTTAACAGACTGAGCCACCCAGGTGCCCTGCAAATTGGTTTTCAAGACAACCCAAAGATGTTTATTTCTCCCACACATATGAATACAACTAAGGTGTTCTGGTTGGAAAGTAGCTGACCTCCGTGTGGTGATTCGGGGATTCAGCCTCTTTGCAGCATGTGGCTCCACCATCCCCTTGGACTTCAGGATCTCTGCTTCCAGCTGGAGGAAGGAGAAAAGCCAGGAAGAAGGCATATGCATTTCTTCACATCTGGCTCAGAAGTGACATGCATCATTTCCCACCCACATTTCACTGGTGAGAACTTGTCACGTGTCCCCACCTAGATGCAAGGGTCAATGTTGTCCCTGAATAGGGGCACAGATTTGTGATGATCTGCTGGCCATCTCTGCCACATCAGGGGACAGAGGCACATCAGAGCCCCTCTCTCTGTCTCCCATCTTCCTACAAGAGGGTCTTTCCTGCTGAGTTTCTGGATCTCACCACAGGAAGAAGAACGGTGCCACCTCTGAGCTGCATGAACTTGGACCTCAAAATCTTCATCTATAAAATGGGTGCTTTCATATCCGTGATCTTACAACCTCCCTGAGAGTATGAAAAAACATGAGGTAGGCCTGACGTACCTCAATTCCCAAAGGAGGAAACCAGGACACAAAGAGACAGTGTGACTTGTCTAAAGCCACACAGCAGGACCCAGTTTCCCCTCTCTGGTACACAGGTTTGTTTTGTTTTGTTTTGTTTTTACTAGTCAACATCAAAGTCTGCTGAGAACACTGAAACCCAGGAAAACCCCTTACTCAGCAAATCCATCTGAAAACTGCCTGAGGGCCTAGGAGGATTACCAAGAAAGGGCCTTTTATTGCCTGAAATGCAGGTACAGAGACCATGACAGGTTCTTGACTGGGTTTGTGGGACCCCGCCTGGACCTGACTTGGTGGGGGATGGGGGCTTGCTGTGGAGAGCCTCGGGGGAGGACCCAATCCTCCTTTATCACCGTGTAGATGCCCCCCCCATTAGACCTTGCTCCCTCCAGCTCAGTGTGTCTCAACCTATACAGTGGGAGGAAAGGGAACCCCCTTCTGAAAAATGTGCAGATCCCACAAGCACATGGGCTTTTTCTGGAAGAAGACACAAGAAACAAGGACTGTATCACCCACATCCAGGGGCTGTGTGGACAGTGCCCCCTGGAGTTGTGCTGTGTACAACCTGCTTGCCCCTCCCCGGGGGAGGGGGGTGCAAGGTAGGTTTATTCCTCATAATCTATTTTTGTAATAGTTAATATCATTTTTAATAATAACCAATACGATGAAAAAAACATATTCCAATTTCCGGCCCTATCTGAACCCACTGAATTAAAATTGGGCGAGGGGCAGCCAACGACACACAAGTTCACAAATATTCTGAAAAATCTCGCCGGTGACTGAATCATCCGCATCCTCCACCCTCACAGCTTTGGGAACCCGGATGTAGTCTAGCCACATGCTCAGGAACCCCTTCCTCAGCTCTAGAAGCTCTCCGCAGACCCTTCCACCCCGGTGAGAATGAGACAAGTAAGGGATGGGGCGCAGGAGGGGTGCTCAAGGCTGTGTTGAACAGAAAAACGGCTTTCCCTTCGGGGCCATCCCCCCCACACCCTGCAGCCCTGACCCGTCCCCCGCCCCCCCCACTCCCCCCGTCCCCGGGTCCCTCCCCCGCCATTCCCTTCCCCCTCCCGCCGCGGAGCGTCGCGTCAGCATCTCCCGAGGCCCAGCTCAGGCCCGGCCTTGCCCGGGCTAGCCTTTTGTTACATCATCCCCTGGCCTTGCCGGTGCTCGGGGAGCGAGCCGCCCACTCGCCGCTGGATACAACCGGCTAATTATATCACCCAGAGACCCAGGGCGGGAGCGTGTGGGCATTTTTCAGCTGACCCAGCCTGTTTCTACTTGCTTTGCATGATTGTTCTTGATTTTTCAAAATAATAACAACTACTACCCAGGAAAAAAATCGCCCGGGGCTGCAGAGTAGGCTCCCGGAGCCAGAGCCCTGGGCCACCTGCTGCTCCCCGAGAGACCTACTCAGCATTCTTAGTTCACAAAACCAAGAGCAAGTCTCTCGACTCCCAAGCCGGGGCTCCGTCGACGAAGTGGCTCTGAGGACAGGATACGCTGGAATCAGCAGAATCAGAAAGACAAATATTGTTTTGACAGCATCCACGACGGTAGCACAGAGATTCAGTTTTTCGAAATCTTTAAAATTCTATTTGTAGCAGGGGCGCCTGGGTGGCTCAGTCGTTAAGCGTCTGCCTTCGGCTCAGGTCGTGATCCCTGGGTCCTGGGATCGAGCCCCGCGTCGGGCTCCCTGCTCGGCGGGACGGGAAGCCTGCTTCTCCCTCTCCCGCTCCCCCTGCTTGTGTTCCCTCTCTCGCTGTGTCTGTCAAATAAATAAATAAAATTTTTTTTAAAAATTAAAATTCTATTTGTAGCTTAGTCAAAAGTGCAGAGAGTTTTGCTTTTCCATAACTTCCTGTATTTATTTTTTTTAGGAGACAATGCCTTCACGTGGTTCAGAGTCAAAAGATGCGAAGTAATATGCAGGGACAATGTTCCATCCTCTCTCTGCCCTGCAGCCACCCGTTTCCTTCCCAGGCGCTGTGGTGAGCTGCTGTGTCTCCTGCCAGAGATAGGCCGTCAACATCCAGGTCCACAGTCCTTCAGCCAAAACCCTTGGGGACAGATCGGTTTCAGAATCCAGAACTTTCCAGATTTCAGACAGATAAGGAGGCACATATACATGTACTCGGTAACACCCCCTTCCCCCACCCTCTATAGGCTCTGTATAGGATGACTCACCATCCGGGTTTGAGCACTGAAAGTTCCAGCCCTGCTCCAGCCCTGCTCAAGGAACCCTGTCAGTCCCGGGAAAACAAGACGATAACAGGAGTAAGTAACAACCACAAATGTCTTCACATCCTTTTAGGTCTGGTTTTGCTACCACACAAATTTGCCACAAACCAAAGAAAATACTTGGTTTTCAGAGATTTTTTTGGATTTGGGGATTGTGGACGAGGGACTGTGGACCTGTAAGCAAGTATGCATCTATTCCTATCACCCACCCAAATGGAAGCACAGTGTGGGGCACCTTGCTTTTTTTTCCACTCAGTTTATCTTACGTGAGTACAGAGAAGCAAGCACAAACAGGGGGAGAGGCAGACAGAGAAACAGGCTCCCCGCTGAGCAAGGAGCCCAAGGTCATGGGATCATGACCTGAGCCGAAGGCAGATGCTTAACCGACTGAGCCACTCAGGCATCCCACGCACGTAGTTTTAGATGTAGCTAACTACATGGTGGGTAGCAGAGGAAGAATTGATCTTCACTTCTTTTTTTTAATTAAATATTTTTATTTATTTATTTGAGAGAGAGAATGAGTGGTGGTGAGAGGCAGAGGGAGAGTGAGAGAGAAGCAGACTCCCTGCTGAGCAGGAAGCCTGAGGAGGAGGAGGAGGAGGAGGAGGAGGAAGAAGAAGAGAAGAAGAAAGAGAAGAAGAAGGAGAAGAAGATGATGATATGGGGCTGCATCCCAGGACCCTGGGATCATGACCTGAGCCAAAGGCAGACACTTAACCAACTGAGCCACCTAGGCACCCCTTGGTCTTCATTTCTAATGCTTCTGTGTGACTGAAGGTTAAGTCCAAGCCTGCTCACGAATCAGGTGAGAGACAAGACCTGCTAAGATCTCTCAGACCTCTTTTACCTGTCCAACCACTTAACATCATGAAAAGGCATTAAGAATGATTTTGTTCCGGGCGCCTGGGTGGCTCAGTCATTAAGCCTCTGCCTTCGGCTCAGGTCATGATCCCAGGGTCCTGGGATCGAGTCCCACATCGGGCTCCCTGCTCCGCGGGAAGCCTGCTTCTCCCTCTCCCACTCCCCCTGCTTGTGTTCCTGCTCTCACTATGTCTCTCTCTGTCAAATAAATAAATAAAATCTTTAAAAAAAAAAAAAAGAATGATTTTGTTCCAAGCAAGAAAACAACATATCTTCAGACCTATTATACTAGGGTTCTCTAGAGAAACAGAACCAAATCAAATTTTATACACATGTAAAATATATATACAGATATCCCTTGCTTTTCAAAAGTTTGCACTACCACACTTTGTTTTTATGAAAGACCTACATTCGTACCTGTTTTTGCTAACCAAGAGAAATCTGAAGGGGACTATCACCTTTACAGAAAAGAGGCTAAAAGTGAAAACGCTGTTCAGTGTTTGTTCTGCAACCGGCAGGCACAAGGGAGCAGCGAGAGTGGCGCCACCAAGCTCCTTCCCTGGGAACTACACTCAGCATCTCAGCATCAAGCTGTCATAGCTTTGAACTGTGAACATCCGTGCTCTATCTCAATTTATTTTGTGCATCCATTAGCAAGATGTGTCCTAACATAATAGAAAAGCCTAAGAGAGGTTTATTTGAGGGTCTGGGAACACTAAAAAAAGGTTTCCATGTGAGTTCATGGTAATTGCTTCTCTGCTTTATGCCATTTCAGCTTCCAAAAAGTTTTCATAGGAACACTCTACCTTCTGCGTATATATACAGAGCCAGGCAGCCAGAGACAGAGAGGTTTATTGTAAGGTATTGGGGTTTTGTGCTCTTGGGGGGCTGTCAAGTCCATAATGTAGGGCAGGCTGGCAATTTCAGCAAGAGTCCATGTTGCAGTCTTGAGTTGGAAGGCCCTCCAGAGGCTGAATTCCTTTCTTTCTTGGAGTGGGGGTGGGAGCCTCGATCTTTTCTCTTAGACCTTCAGCTAACTGGATGAGGCCCAACCACATTAAAGAGGGTAATCATCTTTACTCAAAGTCTTTTGATTTAAATGTGAATCACATCTAAAGATTTTATTTATTTTGAGAGACAGAGAGAGTGCAAGCAAGGGGAGGGGCAGAGACAGAGGAGAGAGAGAATCTCAAGCAGACTCTCCACTGAGCGCAGAGCCCGACTTGAGACTCGATCTCACGATCCTGAGATCATGACCTGAGCTGAAATCAAGAGTCAGATGCTTCACTGACTGAGCCACCCAGGCCCCAAATGTTAATCACATCTAAAAGATACCTTCTCAGCAACGTCTAGACTGGTGTTTGACCAAACAACTGGGTATTGAGTTGATACAAAATTAAACATCATACCTATTTATTACCCCAACTCTTCAGCTTTGTGTGTTTGTCAGGGATGGGATGTGAAAGTCCCCCCCCTTCCCAGAGTTAACAGTCACAGAGGAGATAAAGCTGGGGGACATGAAACATTCACAAAGAGTGTGAAACATCTAGTAAGGGATAAATTGCAAGGTTCTGAGCACGGCCTGGCAAAGTCCCCTCAAATACAGTCCAGGTACACTGGAAGTTCATGTCTAATACTGAGACAAGCAAGCTTCCTCTCCTGTTGACTTTGCTCATTTTTAAATAACAACATAAATCTTTAATAAAGTGGGCCAGCAGAGCAGCATTAATAAAGCCTACACAGAAGGAGAACACAAGCTCTCAATAAAGAACGCAGGTATGATAGGAATCCTCTCTCCCTGACCTGTGACTATTCATCAATTTCAGCTTCTGGAAGTCTCCAGACTTAACACATTTTCCCAACTAGACCTGTAGTCAAGTTCCTAAGCTGCCAACTACTCTGAAATTTCAGAGGCTTCTTGTTCCACAGAGACTCAAAAGGCCTTCCAGCTTCTCTTGTCTGCCAAGGGCTTTGCTCCAAGAACGGAGCCATTTTTCTGCTGGTTTTCCTTGAGAACAAAACAGACCCAGAGTGTATTCATTCACTCATTCATTAATTCATTCATGACATCACCACAGGTAGAAGCTCTGGCTGCAGGAAGAGATATAAAGTACTATACACCAGTAACAAAGGAAAACAGGTTTATGTGGGCAAAAATCCCACCTGGATAGCTCTCAGTGACCAGGCCCAGTTAAAGAAAGGCGCTGGATTTTATTGGAGTCTGAATTAGGAGCCCCCTTCCTACAATTAAGGGAGGACCCAGGTGGGGCTGAAATTTATGTAATGATGGAAAGAACAAGAGCACACAATTATAAATGTAATATTGCCAGGCCCTTCCCATGCAAATAAGTCCTGGAAGCCTCCCTTCATCAGCTTCACCATAAATCTACCATGTTTATAGCTAAATAAAGCTCAGGGAAGTAGTGGGGTATGTGCAAGGACTGGCACCTCGGGGGGGCCACAGTTTTAAAACTTAAAGGACCAGGGCGCCTGGGTGGCTCAGTCAGTGAAGTGTCTGCCTTCGGCTCAGGTCATGATCCCAGGGTCCTGGGATGGAGTCCCGTATCGGGCTCCTTGCTCAGTGGGGAGCCTGCTTCTCCCTCTGCCCCTCCCCTGCTCATGCTCGCTCTCGCTCGCTCTCTCTTGCAAAAATAAATAAATAAATAAATAAATAAGAAAAAATAATTTTAAAAAGTAACACTTAAAGGACCAGAATAATGTGGGCTGGAGAACACAAGAGAGGCCAGAGAGAATGGGTGGGGCCATCCTGCAGTGCTCAGCTCAGCGCATCACAGGTATCCTGGAACAGGAACACCCAGCTGGCTCTACCTGGGGCGCTCTGGTGGGTGGTGCCCCAATCCCTGCCTCCCCCAATGGCAATAACAACAACAATTAGTATTATAGCAGCTGACACCTATTAAGCACTTTCTATGTGCCAGGCACTGTTCTAAGTACTTTATCCATAGCCACTCGGTGAATTTTCCTAACAACTCTATGAAGCACCATTACTTTCATCCCCACTTTAAAGACTAGGAAACTGAGGTAGAAACAGAGATGAAATCATCTGCCCAAGCCAGACAGAGCCAGAACAAGGATTTGAACCCAGACAGGCTGGCTCCAGAGGCAAAGCTCTTACCCACTAATAGCAATAACAGCTCACAGTTACGTGGCGATTACCCCGCACCAGCTGCTCTTCTAAGTGTTCACATGGATCAGTTCAGCTAACTCTGGCAGGTATTATTATTACTCCATTTTACAGATAAGGCAACCAATGCACAGAAAGGTCAAGGCACCTGCCCCGGTCACACAGCTAGGAAGCTGCAGAGGACAGACTTGAACCCAGGCAGTCTGGTTCCAGAGGCCACATTTTATTTTTTAAAGATTTTATTTATTTATTTCACAGAGAGAGCACAAGCAGGGAGCAGAGGGAGAGGGAGAAGCAGGCTCCCCGCTGAGCAGGGAGCCCCACGTGGGGACTCGATCCCAGGACCCTGAGATCATGACCTGAGCCTAAGGCAGACGCTCAACCAACTGAGCCACCCAGGCGCCTCCAGAGGCCACATTTCTGTGCCCAGAACTGAACCCCTGTGCTTAAGGGTAATCTGGGAGCAGTGGTCATGGCTTACATTTCTCTACATTATGTGGGATGCCAACACTGTAGAATTATTAAGCACTCTATAAGTGTTCAATGAGTCTTCATCTGAAATAACTATTTCTGATAGGGACAACAATCATATTCCAAGTTCATTGTAGAAAATCTGGAAAATAAAGAAAGGCTCCAAGAGGAAATGCAAAGTCATCCTCCCTACAGCAGGGATGACCACAGCGAACATTTTGCTAGCTTTCCAGCCAGAGTTACAAAATAGGAATCCCATTCTACCTCCTGTTTTGAAACCTCCTTTTTTCTCACGTATCGATATATCGCAAACATGTTCCCATGACCTTGGGTTTTCTTCTGCAACTTCCACAGAGGAATAATCTGTGATTGCTCAAGTGTCCTGATCGGGGTACTGCCAGCAATGGGTCAGAGTAACCCCCCCCCACAGCGCTCTCCCACCAACCTCCCCATATGCCCACCATATACATTCGACCCTCTTGTACCTCCCGGCCTCTCTGGAAAGCCCGTGGCATTCCCTCTGTCTTACTCTTGGACTCAAGACACCTACCAAGGGTGTATCCCCAGCCTTCTCAATCCTGTCCCCATACCTCTACAATCCCGTTTTCCCCTCTCCAAGTCACTCTGCACCTTTCTCACACCTTCCCTCAGCCACAAACTTGCCCATCCCGTGCCCCATTCCCACAGGACTTGCTAGAAACAATCCAAGCCCATCAGCAAGGGGGCATTAAGCAATGTCTGTTGCAACGCACAGAGTGACAGGGAAGACAACAGCAGCTAGGCCGTCCTGGAAGCTGCCGCCTGGGAGGCTCTCAGGGACACAGGTGCATTTGGAGCAGGGGCCTTCGAAGCACAGTGCCTTTACCTAAAAGAGATCTCTCATGGTGTGATTTCAAGCTACCAGACAGGGCCTGTGAGAGCTATTTTGGTGCAGGGAGCTCTTTTGATGTCCCTTAAACCCCAACGGGGAGGCGGAGGCCTAATCCACCCTAAGGGTGGGGCGGCCTGGGCGCCTTGCCCCATTAGGACGGAATGAAAGGCTTTTGAAGGTGGTGGCTCAAGACAGGTGGCTTCTTGATTGTAGCCACAGTGTCTCAGCCAGGATGGGGGAGAGAGGGGGGCTGTGCAGACAGCTGGCAGGAGGGGGAAGCCTGGGTAGGGTGATCCGGGAGATGGGGCTGCTTCCAGACTTGCTCTGCCTGACCTATGCTCTGTGACTTCAGGCAGGTGCCTGTTCTATCCCAGCATCACTGTCATAATAGCACCAACGCTACCTACCTCACAGCTTTTGTAGATGAGATAACTTCAGTAAAAGTGTTTTGCCAAGGGTAAACCCCCAAAGTCAGGTGTGGTTGGACTTCTCTCTATTCTTTTTCTTCTTCATTCTTTCTCCTTTCTTTCTTTTTTTTTAAAGATTTTATTTTATTTATTTGACAGAGAGAGAGAGAGAGACAGCGAGAGAGGGAACACAAGCAGGGGGAGTGGGAGAGGGAGAAGCAGGCTTCCCGCTGAGCAGGGAGCCCAGTGCGGGGCTCGATCCCAGGACGCTGGGATCATGGCCTGAGCCGAAGGCAGACGCTTAATGACTGAGCCACCCAGGCGTGCGTTCCTTCCTTCCTTCCTTCCTTCCTTCCTTCCTTCCTTCCTTCCTTCCTTCCTTCCTCCCTCCCTCCCTCCCTCCCTTCCTTCCTCCCTTCCTCCCTCCCTCCCCGCCTTCCTGCCTTCCTGCCTTCCCCTCTCTTTCTTCTCTCCCTCTCTCTCTCTTTTTTTGAAGGTGCAGAGAGCAACTTCATTTTTAAGGCATTTTCCCCCTAGCTGCATTTCCCCTTATAGACAAGTCAGAGCATGGAACTTAGAGCTCAGAGAGCCACACCTGAGTCCCCTTAGCTCCGGGCTTCTGCAGCCCCCCTATCTTTCTGCTCCCAGAGAGTGTGTGTGATTATTCATGTTCGTGCAGTGGGTGTACTGTGGATTTGTTGGTACATTTGGGTGTTGTGTGTCAGGTGCATGTTGCTGAGTGTGTGAAGATGTGCTACGTGTATGTGTTTGTAAGATGCGCGGGTATGTTTAAGGCTTGCGTAATGTGCTGTATTTAGTGTGGTGTGGGTAGTGTATGCATGTCGTTTGTGTGTAATAATTGTTTTTTTTTTAATCAGAGGTTTATGTATATATTTTGTGTTTGGTGTAGTGTGGAATGCATGCATGTCATCTGTATGAGGGAACGTGCGTTGTGGTGTGTGGATGGGAGTGACTCGTGTAATCTTTGCAAAATACATGGTGTTTGTAGCGCGTGCTTGTGTAGGTGGAGCGCCGATGTGTGTATTGCGTCTGCTGTGTCGAGGGACTTAGGTCTTCGCGAGCTGAGTGAATGCTGCGATCAGTGTCGGGGACTGACAAGTGCCTGTGTTGCGGTTTGCGCATGCCCGGAGTGCCGCGATGTGTGGACTTCGTTTGGCGTCGGGGAGAGGTGTGTCATATGTGGGCCAAAAGCGGAGCGTGTTGTGGTGGGAGGAGGTGTGTGCTAGTGTTATCTGTGCCGGGAGTGCGTGCTGCCCCTGTGGGGTGCGTGATAGGAAGTGGGGACCTCCGCGGTGCGGCCTGGGGGCGGGGCCGGGGTCCCACCGACAAGACGCGACCCGGCGGACTTCACGCCGTCGCGGCCGCCGCGCCTGAGCCGGCCTGCTGGGCATTCTGGGAAGCGGGGCCGCGCCCACCGCAGGGGCGGCTGGGAAGCGGCAAAGGCGGGCGCGCTGGAAAGGCACGAGCTGCGTGGCGCTCGTCTCCTGACCTGCTGGGGGCTGGGCGCTGTATCAGCCCCTCGTGTCTGAGTTGGCCTCCTTAATGACCGCTGGCGGTCATGCGCCGTGTCTCCTACCTGTATTTCCCGGTTGGTCCTCACGGCCAGCTACTGAGGGGAGCTCTTATCCCCACCGCACAGGGGAGTGACCTGAAGCTCCGGAGGTGAAGGACCCCACCGCACTCGGGTCCCTCGCGCCCCAACTCGCTGCAAGTGAACTTAAAGCGAGAAAAACGCCATAGGGAAGTGGAACTCTCTGGATAGCGTGAACCTGAGTTTCCCCCAAAACCTGTCGCAAGGTGCTTGCCAAAATCTCTCTTAAGACCTTTCTGAATTTCTAGCCCATGATGGAAAGGGAGTCTAGGTTTAGTACCATAAAAACAAAGTGGGAAGAATGAAGATGTTGGAAAAGCTTGTAGGTAAAATATGATACTTCCCAGAGTGTATCTAGTTCAATAATAAAGAAGCTTATTGTCCAAAATTATGTTCAATACCCATTGTGGAGTGAAGAAGTAACATCATTCTTTAAACTCCACTCCACATGGTCATAGTTCACATTTGCTTTTGGTGGGGTCTACCTCCTCCACTTTCTCCTCCTCCTCCTCCTCCTCCTTCCTTCCATCGTTCCTCATTCCTTGCTCTTCTGCCGTATTTTCCTGTGTATTTGATCTATTAAGTTGAATCGTATGAAATTACCACTCATGTAGATCAAAACTAGTTAAATACTGGCAATTTCATACGTTCGACCTAGTACATTTTGGGAAGTTCTTTTCTATTTTACATGCAGGGGAATTGTTTATGTTTGATTAGAGTTGCAGAAATCCTGAGATGCTCACAGATTGGAGCAGCTTGAATTTATGTATTAGGGCTAGAGGGGTGTCTTGTGATGGACCGGAGCCAACTAGTACTGGCTCCCCAGGTGATTGTTAAATATTCAAGAATTTTGCAAGGCAAATGTTAAACTTGAAATTGGCTTCCCTCTCCACCCTTCTGGGATCCAGTTTACCAGCACACTACTGGTTCTTTGGCTCATCTTGGTCCAAGTGAAGTCACAGTGAAGTCAGCTTCCCCAGGACCCAATAGATCCTCAAATAGAAATCAAGACTGTGGGAAGAGTGGAATGAATGCTGGGGAGGCAACCAACAAACTCAGTAGTTGTGGGAGAAAACACTGGAAACTTGGGGATGAGCTATCCACAGCTCATAATTATAATTCACTTTAGTTAATATTTATCAAGCATTTACCATGTGCCGAGCACTGTTTGAAGCACTTTCTACATGTTAACTCATTTGGTCCCCACAATGACTTCATGAAGTGGATATCATTAATATCCCTAATTTATAGGTGGAGAAACTGAGGCTCAGAGAGGCTAACCAACTATCCACAGCTCATAATTATAATTCACTTTAATATTCTCATTTGGTCCCCACAATGACTTCATGAAGTGGATATCATTAATATCCCTAATTTACAGATGGAGAAACTGAGGCTCAGAGAGGCTAACCAACTTGGCCAAGGTTATACAGATAGCAGTAGAGTTTGGCTTTGACCCTAGGCTGTTTAACTCCAGGACATATGCTCTTACCTACTATGTTACACTGCCTGTATTATTATCTGTTAAGTTATGCTGCAGTGACCAACCCCCCCAAATCTCACTGTCTTCCAATAATAAAGGTTTATTCTCGCTCATGTTACATGTTGGCTGTGTGTTAGCTGTGGTTCTTCATATGCCTCGTTCTGGGACCCAGGCTGAAGGAGAAACCCCTATCTTGGCCTTTCCCCAGAGAAAAGAGCAATTCTAGTCTAGTAACGTGATGATTATTAAGATTCAAGTTAACATGTAGCTAACATTACTTCTCATCACATTCCATTGGCCAGAGCACATCATATGGCCAAGCCTGACTCAATGGGGACTGAAAAATAGATTACCCTCCCCCTAGGCATTGGAAGTCACATGGCAGCATTCTTGGCAGTGAATAGTTGGGAGCTATTTTAGGTTAGGTTCCCCAGAAGTAGACTGAGTCAAGGATTTGTGGGTAAGTGATTTACTATTGGGTGTTCCTAGGAGAATCCAGAAAAGGAGTAGGTGAACAGAACAGGGAATGAGACAAAGCTAAGTAAGGGTATAATATCAGGCAAAGTCCTGGGCTGAGCCTCACCCTGGAGGGGATTCTGGAGTGTAAATTATACCTCAGAGTCTATCCCAACTCAAGGCAGGCGAGTGAGGCTTTCATAGTTCCACATCTGTCAGTCATTGGCTAAGGGCTGGTCCCGGGGGACATAAGCAATGGAGCAGTTTTGGCTTTCTGAACTGGGGTAAAGCAGCTCCAGTAGCCCAGGAGCGGTCCCTTAAGAAGAGTCACAGGTATGTGGCTTTTAGAAACAAGGTCACACAGAAATCGGGAGAAGGACCAGAATCTGAAAAGAGATCTGAGCGCCAGTAAGGTCCACTAAAGAAACATTAATGCCATCTGCCACACTGCTTCTACCTGACACTGTCTTATTTCTATATCAAAGGCATGACCTTGTCTCTCCTGTGATGAATGGCATGCTTTGATGCCAGGCAGAGAGAGGGTCCACCGACTAAGCCTGCAAAGCTGTTCGGGCAGTAATCACGCAGAGTTAGCACAGCCTCCGTAAGTTAAAAGCACAGTATCCAAATAAGATTGCCCTACTCAGACCCCAGCTGCCAGTTCAAGGAGTCCCCAGACCATCCTCACTTCTGACCAATTGGCTACAAATTCAGAGGTTCCCATGACCCCCACAGGGTCCATAATCTGCTAGGATGATTTATAGAATTCAAGAAAGGGTTATACTTAATCACAGTTTTGTTATAAAGGATGCAAATCAGAACCAGCCAAATGGAGAGACACATAGGTGAGGTCTGAGAAGGTCCCAAACAGAGACTTTTCATGTCCCCTTCCCTGTGAAATCGGGACATGCCACTTTCCCAGCACATTGATACATTTACCAGCTGGGAGGCTCACCCAAGCTTTAGGTGTCCACAGTTTTTGTTGGAGTTTCATTATATATACGTGACTGATTGAACTGACTCTCCAGCCTCCTCCCCTCCCGAGAGGAAGTTGGGCTGATATCATGTGGCTCAAATACCCAACCCTCTAATGACATGGTTAGTCTTTCTGGTATGAGCAGCCCTCATCCTGAGTCACTCATTAACATAAACTCAGATGTGGTCTAAGGGCCCCACCATGATTAACAAAGGTACTCCACTGGGAAAATTGGAAAGTGTTTAGAAGCTCCTTTCCAGGAACCCAGGACAAAGACCAAGTTTTTTATTATATAACATGTATCATCAGATTAAAGAATCCTATCAAACCCTGAGCAGAATTTTTTTTAAGTTTTTTTTTTTTTAAGTAATCTCTACATATAATGTGGGGCTTAAACCCACAACTCTGAGATCAAGAGTTGCATGCTCTTCCAATTGAGCCAACCAGGTGCCCCGAGCAGAACTTTTTTATTTTTAATTTCACAGGTAGACATATATGTAAGAGCAAATGCAGTACACCAAGACAAAGAAAAAAATCTTAAATGCAGCCAGGGAAATAAGAGAGGTAATTTACAAAGGAATCAAAATAGATTTTCAGCAGACTTATCTTCAACAGCAACTGGAAGATAATGGAATGATATCTCCAAGAGAATTCTTTTTTTTTTTTTAAGATTTTATTTATTCACTTGTCAGAGAGAGAGAGTGAGTGAGCACAAGCACGGGGAGTGGCAGGCAGAGAGAGAATCAGTCTCCCTTCTGAGCAAGGAGCCCTATTCGGGACTCAATCCCAGGACCCTGGGATCATGAGCCAAGCCAAAGGCAGATGCCAAAGGCAGATGCCCAACTGACTGAGCCACCCAGGTGTCCCTCCAAGAGAATTCTAAGGTAGGTTGCTCTTACTGAAAGGTAGAACATAAAATAATTGTAGGATACTGTAGTAATATTGATATATCATTATGAGGAATGTTAATGTGTTATTGAAGTTATCATCCATTTAAAAACCAAACAGGTACCTGGGTGGCTCAGTCAGTTGGGCATCTGACTCTTGGTTTCAGCTCAGGTCGTGATCTCATGGGTCATGAGATCAATACCCATCAGGCTCCATGCTTAGCAGGGAGTGCGCTTAAATATTCTCTCCCTCTACCAATTCCCCCACTTGTACACATGCGCCCTCTTTTTCTAAAATAAATAAATCTTTAAAAAATAATTAAAATCAAAACAGGGGCACCTGGCTGGCTCAGTT
This sequence comes from Leptonychotes weddellii, assembly GCF_054177405.1. Taxonomy (NCBI): domain Eukaryota; kingdom Metazoa; phylum Chordata; class Mammalia; order Carnivora; family Phocidae; genus Leptonychotes; species Leptonychotes weddellii. The sequence goes on along the minus strand of NC_138376.1, from coordinate 27,085,792 downwards.
CGTGGAGCATGTGACTCTTGATCTTGGTGTTGTGAGTTGAAGCCCCAATTAGGTGTAGAGATTACTTAAAAATAAAAATATTTAAAAATTAAAAAAAATAAAAATAGAAACCAAAGCATTATTTTAATGATTTCTTTTTTAAAAAAATATTTTATTTATTTATTTGATAGAGCGAGAGAGCACAAGCAGGGGGAGGGGCAGAGGGAGAGGGAGAAGCAGGCTCCCCGCCAAGCAGGGAGCCCGATGCAGTCTCCATCCCCAGGACCCTGAGATCATGACCTGAGCTGAAGGCAGATGCTTAACCATCTGAGGCACCCAGGTGCCCCTATTTTAATGATTTCTGATGGAACTCATTCCAAAGTATATCGCCCCATCCTTCACTTTTTTTTTTTAAGATTTTGTTTATTTGACAGAGAGAGAGCACAAGCAGGGGGAGCTGCAGAGCGAGAGAGAGAAGCAGGCTCCCCACTGAGCAAGGAGCCCGATGTGGGAATCGATCCCAGGACCCTGGGACCATGACCAAGCTGAAAGACGCTCAACCGACTGCACCACCCAGGTGTCCCCCCTCCCATCCTTCACTTCGTAACAGAAGGTTCAGATTCAACATTAGTGTGCTCTTAGACTCCTAGAAATTACTGAGGTCTGCTAGGCTGTTTGCACCCGCATTAAATGGTCCCACACTGGAGCCCTGGCTGGCTCAGTGGGTGAAGCGTCTGCCTTCTCATCAGGTCATGATCTCAGGGTCCTGGGATCAAACCCTGCCTCGGGCTCCCTGCTGAGCAGAGAGTCTGCTTCTCCCACTCCTTCGGCTCCTCCCCAGCCCCCACTTATGCTCGCGCGCTCTCTCTCCTTCTCAAATAAATAAAATCTTAAAAAAAAAATAAATGGTCCGACGCTGCTGTGCTTTATACTTCTGTTTTTTTATCATTCTGTCTCACTGCAGCAGTTTTGTTGAGCTTTTTAATCTGTTGCTGCATTTAATATGCATTTGCTTGAATACGGATCAAGGGCTTTCTCTACCTTCCTAAGTCTACAGCTCACTATACAGCACTGTGTGGCAGAGCATTCAAAAGTGGGCACCACAACATATCACATCCAGCAGGCTCTCCTTACAGTGCATTATTGACATTCCACCCATCATGTATGCTCTCTCCCCTTGAATTTGAGTGGGTCCA
>NC_138376.1:27005812-27084517 GCF_054177405.1 Leptonychotes weddellii | reverse complement strand
AGCCTGGTGATGGGTATTAAAGAGGGCACGTACTGAACGGAGCACTGGGTGTTATACGCAAACAGTGAATCATGGAACACTACATCAAAAACTAATGAGGTAATGTATGGTGATTAACATAACATAATAAAAATTTTAAAATGCAATAAATAAATAAGAAAGAAACAAGTTGTTCTTGTTTACGGATTTATGAGCCAAATAAATAATGGTTGTTTTAAGTGTCTACATTTGGGGTGGTATACACAGCAATAGATAACGGGAAAATTGCGTGACTACTTCTTAGTCCCTGCTTAAAAGCTACTCCAAGTGGGGTGCCTGGGTGACTCAGTCATTAAGCGTCTGCCTTTGGCTCAGGTCATGATCCCAGGGTCCTGGGATCGAGCCCCGCATCGGGCTCCCTGCTCCGCGGGAGGCCTGCTTCTCCCTCTCCCACTCCCCCTGCTTGTGTCCCCTCTCTCGCTGTGTCTCTCTGTGTCAAATAAATAAAATCTTTAAAAAAAAAAAAAAAGCTGCTCCAAGTGTTGGTTGGAGCAATCCTTGGGAGCCTTAACCCAAAGGTGTCCTTTGCCAATTGTCAGGAAGTTTGGACATTATAAGTTACTTCCTCCTGCTCTAGACAAAGCTTCTTTGGTTTCAAGAAAGAAGAAACCCATTCAGTTTGCCTCAGGAAAAGGGGCTTTTAATGAAAGGATACAGCAGGCTCATGGGAATCCAAGAACAGGAACTGCTGCAGAGCTGGCCTCGTGGAAACTGCAGCTGCCATATGTGGGTATCTGTGGTTTTTCCGCCGCTCTGCACACATACTCTACTCTTTTCTCATTCTGTAGGCTTGGTTTACTTATCAATTCAGAAGCAGTTCATCACCTTTTTCCACTTCCTAGTCCCTACCTACATCACAACCCTTGTAATTTAAGTGCTGTTACTGATTCAGTGGTCATTCTTGGAATTCGCAGTTCCCAATTCTCGAAAAGGCGTCCGATTGAAACAGCTCCTCTTTACTAAGCAAGGTCCCACAAAGCACAAGCTAATGACAGCTGAACTGACCTTGGTCAGGTGTGTGTCTTGGAGCCATCAGCTGGGACCGTGGAGGGCAGGGAAGGACATCTCTAGAACACCTCCTCATCAAGGCTGTTAACTCCTCCTAGCCAGAAAAACAAAGGCTGACACTGGGCACAAGCGAGAGCTCCAGACGAGAGCAGCACGTAATCAGGAACTGCCAGCCCAGACGTCCCCCGGTTGCCGAAGCTCTCCTGCTCCATGACCTTGGGGTGATGGAGTGGTGGTCTTCGTGTCGCTGATGACATCCACGTGCTTCCCTTCCACCGGCCTCTCCAAGGCCGCCTCCACCTGCCTGCCCTGCCTCTCTGATGTGTCGTTTGTTCTCGACACAGGCAGTTTTGAGTTTCTAAAGCCAACTTCAGGTTCTCTCCTGCCGCCCTGGTGACACAGGTCTTTTACGTAGTAATGCTCCCACCGCTCCACCCTGCTCTCTGCAGCCTGCAGAACGAGGCCGCCGGGGGAGCTTTAGGAACGTCCCAGTTGGGTGGGGGGGTCCACCAGGAAAACAACACTTTTGTGCTGTTGTTGACAACTGTTCAGTGTTAGAGAATTCCTTCAATACATAATATTGAGGAAAAGCAATAACAGGTTTTTTTCCTGTAGATAAACCATGTACGGTGGCATATGGAAACCCTTCAAGTGATCTCTTCACCTATTTTGTCATTGAAACCATTGTCTTTGTTTGTTTCTTCAAATTAAGAAAAAATAAACAGGGGCGCCTGGGTGGCTCAGTCGGTTAGGCGTCTGCCTTCGGCTCAGGTCATGGTCCCAGTGTCCTGGGATCGAGCCCCACATCGGGCTCCCTGCTCGGCGGGGAGCCTGCTTCTCTCTCTGCCTCTCCCCCTGCTTGTGCTCTTTCTCTCACTCGCTCACTCTCTCTGAAATAAATCCTAAAAAAAAAAGAAAAGAAAAAATAAACAATTACAACTGTCAGAAAAAAAAAAAGGAACAGCCCAGGGGAGGATCAGGAACAAGGGAGGAGGAAGAGGAACCATGTCTAGGAGCAGATAATGGGACCTGTCAGCCTTGGTAAAGCCTGCAGGTGGCATTTCCCCCTTGAAGGCTCTGTGGTCTCCTATATACAGAATCTCTGGAGTCCGGCAGACTACGTTCAACTTCCAGGTCGGCTCATTTAAAACCTGTGAGACTTCAGGCAAATTACCCTCCTCCTCTGTAAGCCTTGGTTTCTTCATCTGTAAAATGGGGATAATAGTACCAGCCTTACAGGGCGAGGGTGGGAATTAAACTAAAGAACTCCAGGGGCGCCTGGGTGGCTCCGTCGTTAAGCGTCTGCCTTTGGCTCAGGTCATGGTCCCAGGGTCCTGGGATCGAGCCCCACATTGGGCTCCCTGCTCCTTGGGAAGCCTGCTTCTCCCTCTCCCACTCCCCCTGCTTGTGTTCCCTCTCTCACTGTGTCTCTCTCTGTCAAATAAATAAATAAAATCTTGAAATAAATAAATAAATAAATAAACTAAAAAACTCTGTTAAGTATTTAACACGGGGTCGGGCTCATTGTAGCTGTTCGCTAAATGTGTTCTTCCTTTCTTGACTTCCGCCTTGGAGCTGGAGTCCCCTCCTTCCAGGTTGTGAAATGGGTGTGAAATGGGCTGGGACAAACATCCTGTGACTATGACTGGAGGTCAAAAGACTTCTCACCTCCGTTACTCACCCCCTCAAAGGAGTTCTCTACCTCAGGGCTTTGCACCTTGCAAAGGTGAAACAAGCCTGCATGGGTCCAGAGCCGGCGGTGGGGCTACCAGCCTCACTCTTTTTCCGACTCCTAAAAATCTGCAAAACCATGAGACCGCAAACAGTTTGGAGTCCTAACCGAAACTCATGCACAGTAGAAATCAGTGAATAGAAATTTATGGTGCCACAACATTGATGCAGGGCTTTTGGGTGGGCCCCTGTCATTTTAAGAACTCAGTGAAATTATGAAACCATGTGGACAGGTCTCCGTCCCCTGAAGACTCGCTGTCCTCGGGTGTTTCGGCCGCAGCTCTGACCAGCAGCAGTTACTGAATGTTGAATACCGTGTATCGCGCATCAGATACCATCCGCGGGGAGAAGCCCTGGATCAGGAGTCCCGGGCCTGGGTCCATTCCCAGTCCTGCTGCTGACCAGCAGTGTGTCCTCGGACAAGTCACTCGCTCTCCAAGCCTGGGTCTCCACACCTATGAAATGCAAAGGTTGGACTAGGTGATTTCCAAGAGGCCTCAAACTCAGGTAGGGGAGGGGTATCCTAGCCGTTAAAAGAACCCTTACAATTACCCAGACATCAGTTCAAATCCTGTCGCTTCCACTGTGTGACCCCTGGGCAAGCTGTTTAACCTCTATATGCCTCAGTTTCCTGTTCTGTAAACTGAGGAGAGCCCTAGTGTAAGGTTGCTGTGAAGATAAAAAAAGATAATCCACGAGTGCTTGTAACAAAATGCCTTGCCCATAATAAGTTCTCAATGAATGTGAGATATTGTTATTGTTTGTGAATGAGGATTTTAAAAGGAAATCGTTTTGAAAGCACAGCTACATTAATCATGTTGACCTCCGGGTCTCTCCAGGTCAGAATCCACGGGTTTCTGGAATGGCATAAAAGGAGTAGGTACCACTTTGTACAGCAAAGGCATTGCTTTCCCTCAACTAACAAGTTCCCTTTTTCAATGGGGTTGGGGCGGGGGCTCCCCGCAAGACAATAATCTTGAAAGCCAGGCTTGGGAGAAGAAAATGATTTTATAAATGTTTTCAGCCTGGAGGGCTTGACCATTAAGCTTACAGAAAGCCGGGCTAGAGAGAGAACTCAATGTAAGGCACAGAGCAGTATTTCTCCAACTTCGCTGGGAGAGAAGGAAACACGGATTCCTGGGTCCCCCCGCCCTCCCCACAATCGACTTGATCAAACTCTCCAGGGTAGGAGCCTCAGAATGGGCATTTTAAACCCAGGGGCGCCTGGGTGGCTCAGTCGTTCAGCGTCTGCCTGCGGCTCAGGTCATGGTCCCGGGGTCCTGGGATCGAGCCCCGCATCGGGCTCCCTGCTCAGCGGGAAGCCTGCTTCTCCCTCTCCCACTCCCCCTGCTTGTGTTCCCTCTCTCGCTGTCTCTGTCAAATAAATAAATAAAATCTTAAAAAAAAAAGAAAATCAAATTTAGTTTAAATAAATAAACAAACAAACAAACCAGCACCCAAGAAACCGCTTCTTGCCAGGGAAGCTTAGGAACCCCTGGCAGAGAGGGTGTGTCCGCCCCTCGTGCCCTGGTGCATTGTGGGGAGGAGAGGGAAAGGGGCTGGGGAAGCAGTAGGTTTCTTGTGTGCCGACTGACCCTTCCCCAAGGTGGCACGGGGGTGACGGAGGCAGGCAGGAAGGGAGAAGGGCCCCTGTTAATGAGGTGACTGAATATTTATCTGTTAGGTGCAGTTTAAAATCTGTCCCTTCCCTTGCTGACTCACACTGCCTGAGGTGGGGCTCATGAGGCCGATTGAATCAGTAACAGAAAAAAAAAAAAAAAGAAAGAAACACATCTGAGTGTTTGCACATCTTCTTTGCATCTCTGAGTGTCCTGTCAGGGAATTGTTGCTCTTGTTACAACTCATCAGCATCATCAAAATGTCACATCACTGTCATCATGAAGTCTTCATTGGACAGTCTCTCAGGCTTTAACGCCTACGGTCTGGGGTCACTCGGGAACCAAGCCAGGTTTGGGCCCCTTTATGTCCCGGAAGCTGCCCTTGGCCCTCAGGGCAGGAACCAGAATGCACTCCTCCAGGCTGGCTGGGAAACAGTCTGGGGTGCAGGAGGCTGGGGATGAAATCTTCCCCAAGGGATCGCACCGCCACCAAATGAAGGGGTGAGCCCACGAAGATGGATTTTGAAATTCCCAGATCATTGTGCTTCCCTGGCCTTGGCATTCTGGGTTTCCCCTCTGGTCATACTGCTCCTGGACCGAATGGTGCGTGTCCCTGGGGCCCTGCACAAGTTGAGGGGGATTTCCTTTTTTTCTTTTTGCTTTTTTTAGTCATTTCTGACTCTGCCCTGGTTCAGATGCAAAACTGTGAAATCCTGGACATCAAGTCTGTTTGATTGCTAATTATGGAAATAATAACTATAACAAATTCAGATTTGAATCATCATTGATACCGTTTTTAAGTTTTAAGAAACTGTGGTAAAATCACCGTAACATAAAATTTACCGTTTGAAGCACTTGAGTGTACAATTCAGTGGCATTTAATCCATTCACGGTGTTGTGCATCCATTACCTCTGCCTAGTTCCAGGACATTTTCATCGCCTCAGAAGGAAACCCTATCCCCATTAAGCAGGCAGGCACTTTCCACTTCTCTCCCCCACCCGGCCACTGGCAACCACTGATCTTTCGTTCTCTGTATATTTGCCTCTTGTGGATATTCCGTATAAATGGAATTACATAATATGTGGCCTTTAGTGTCTGGCTTCTTTCACTGAGCATGATGTGGTTGTTGTTGTTTTAAGATTTATTTATTTATTTATTTGAGAGAGAGAGAGAGGGAGTGCACATGCTCAGATGGCGTGACTGGGGGGAGGGACAGGAGAGAATCTTTAAGTAGACTCTCTGCTGAGCACAGACCCTGAGATCATGACCTGAGCAAAAACCAAGAGTCAGACGCTCAACTGACTGAGCCACCCAGGCGGCCGGAGCCTAATGTGTTTGAGGTTCATCCCTGTTGTCATGTATCAGTACTTCGTTCTTTCTAAGATTGAACAGTATTCCATTGTGTTGATAAGCCACACTTTGTGTATCCATTCATTGGAGGACATCCTTTATACTTTTAAGGTGCTTTTATGTACATTATGTCACCTGATCCTCACAACTCTGGGAGGTAGTCAGGGCAAGTACTAGTTATTATTATTATGATTCTCCCCATTTTGCAGATAAGGAGACTGAGGCTCACAAAGGTAGAATTACTTGCCCAAGATCCCACAGCTGGTTAACGGCAGACCCAGAATCAGAACCCAAGTCTCTCGAGTTTGGAGGACCACAGTCTTGGCTGGGCAGTTTGCTTTATAATCGCTGGTAGTGTCCCTCCACCAAGAAGATTCTGAGGGGACAGGTGCTCACTATGGCAAGGCAGTTTAGGGCCAGTGAGGGTCCAACCCTTGGACAGGCCTAATTTCAGGCCTAATTTTGTCCATTGTCAAAGTCCATCACTGCCTATAAGGCCTGATCTTGCCAGGCCTCTGCTCAGAGGAGGCCCTCCTAGAAGACCCCTGTTCTATCTCTGCCTGAAACATCCTGGGTGCCACTGGAGCCTAGAGCCCAGGAAGGGCAGGGACTGGGTCTTGGTACCCAGCACCAAGCCTAGCAGTCAGGGTTCCCTAAATGTTTGCCAACTAAGATATGTGAAGGGCCCAAAGGTACTCAGATTTTTATTCTCTCTGCCCCCAGCAACATGTCATCGGTAGCAATCTCCCACCATCCAGAGCAACACCTTGGGCCTTGTGACCTGGAATGAATAACGAGCAATTAGGGAGCTCCAGCTCCTTAACACAAATCAGCAGGACTTTGGGGAGTGGAATCCCACTCTACAACAGTGAGGGTTCCATTCCTGCTAAAATAACAACAAAACCACATAATGAAAAGTTTGGAAACTGAACAAAACAACAAAAATGACTCATAATCTTACTACCCTAACACAACTGTTATTTTGAAGAACTCCCTTCCATTAAGTCCCTCCCTCCCTCCCTGCCTCCTTCCCTTCCTTCATTCCTTCCATCTGTCAGGAAAATAATACAAAATATCATAATGTTTTAAAAATTACCTAATATCTCAGGGCAACCACCGTGAACATTTTGCATATTTCTTTCCAGTCTTTTTCAACCTTGTTGCCATAATTTAGATTATACAGAATATACATTTCTCTAAGTATATATGTATTTTCTTTTGTCACAGTTTTTTTTCTAATAATAAAAGCAATGTGTGTTTATTATAGAACTTTGTGGGGGAAATTACAAAAAAGGAAGGAAATAAAAATTACCCAGACTGTTTCTTCCACAGATAGAAATTTTAACATGCATTTATTTTACACATTTATAATCCTATACAGGGGTTTTGTTTGTTTCTTTGTTTGTTTTAGCTTTTTTCCCACCTGTCCTATAAACATTTTTCCATGTTGCCTCATAGTCTTTATAATTTATTTTATTTTAATTTTTAACAGGTCACATATTTACATGGGACAATATTCAAAAGATTCAAAGGCAGGGGCACGTGGGTGGCTCAGTTGGTTGAGCGACTGACACTTGGTTTTGGCTCAGGTCATGATCTCAGGGTCGTGAGATTGAGCCCCACATGGGGTGCTCAGTGCCTAGTCTACTTGAGATTCTCTCCCTTTTCCTCCCTCTCTGTCCCTCCCCCCAACTAGTGCACATGTTTGTGCGTGTGTTTTCTCTCTCTCTCTCGCTCACTCTCTTTCTCTCCAAAATAAATAAATAAAGGGGTGCCTGGGTGGCTCAGTCAGTTAAGCGTCTGCCTTCAGCTAGGTCATGATCTCAGGGTTCTGGCATCGAGCCCCCCTGCTCAGCAGGGAGTTTGCTTCTCCCTCTCCCTCTGCCCCTCCCCCCACTCGTGCTGTGTCTCTCTCTCTCTCTCTCAAATAAATAAATAGAATCTTAAAAAAAAAGATTCAAAAGCTAGTCAGTGGAAAGATCTCTTCCCACCTTGTTCCCCACTTGCCCATTTTCCCTCCCATGATGCTCACTGTTACCTGTTTCCTGTGACTCCTTCCTGAAGACCCTTCTATGTATATCGAAACAAATATGTGTATATTTAAATGCATGCCTTCCCCATCACTCCAGCTCTTACACTAAATGAACTACTACACTCTTTCTCAACTTCCTTTTTAAGGCAACAGTATGTCTTAGAGGTCTTCCTATTTATATCCAAAGAGAGCTTCTTCAGGGCGCCTGGCTGACTCTTGATCTCAGGGTTGTGAGATCAAGCCCCATACTGGGTGTAGAGCTTACTTAAAAATAAAATAAAAAAATAGGGGCGCCTGGGTGGCTCAGTTGGTTAAGCGACTGCCTTCGGCTCAGGTCATGATCCTGGAGTCCCAGGATCGAGTCCCGCATCAGGCTCCCTGCTCAGCGGGGAGTCTGCTTCTCCCTCTGACCCTCCTCCCTCTCATGCTCTCTGTCTCTCATTCTCTCTCTCTCAAATAAATAAATAAAATCTTTTAAAAAAATAAAAATAAATAAATAAAATAAAGAGAGGCTCCTTATTCTTTTTTTTCCCCCCACACTGCATAGGATTCTGCTCCATGTGGGTATAGCATAATGTATCAAAGGGGCCCCAGAGATGAACAGTTGTTGCCAATCTGTTGCAAATAATACTATAGTGACAGGACAATGTACATGTATCATCTCACATGTGTGAGCATCCATCTGTCCAATAAACTCGGAGCAGCGGAACTGCTGGGTCCAACAGTGAATGTGTTTATAATTCTGAGAGCTCTGGACAAGCTGCACCCCGTAGGCAGCAGCAACACATAATTTAACCCCGTGTCTAGCCTCAGTTACTTTCCCTATCCTCCGTTATCTCTAAATAACACAGTTAGGACCAACTTCAGGCAAAAACCAATTTCCCTTCAGGGCACTCAAATGTAATCTGCAATATATTGAGGGCCTGCTAGATGTTGGGCACTTGCTGGGTGCTGAGCTACGAAGGTGTATGAGACAGGGTGCCGTCCTGGGGAGCTGGTCTGGCAGGGAGTGGAGGCTGGGGGGCGGGAGGGGGGCAAGGAGGAAGGGATACGTAAGAAGAGCCCCTGGCCCTACCCAGCGGGCCCTAAACTCCCACAGACGGGGAGCTGGGTCTGGTTCTGCTCTCCTTATTCCAGCTCTCTGCAGAGCGCAGGGTACGTAGCTGGGGCTCCATACACATTGAGCAGATAAACAATTAAGTAATTGAATATCTGGTGTAGAGGAAGTGGGGAGAGGCATGGGAACCAGGGGTAGTGGTCAGAGCAGGTTTCACAGAGGAGGAAGAACATTTGAGGGCCACTTTTTTGAGAACTAATTTCACTAAGTGAAAGTCCAAGCCAGAGGGGCTGAATAGCTGTTGGTCTCCTGACCCACGAAGGACAGCTGGGCAGGTGGGGTCACAGGGCTGTGTGTGTGTGTGTAGCAGGGGATTGGTGGGTGACAGCAACGATCTGGGGGGCAGATCTGAGTGGGTATGGTTTGGGGGTCCCTCTGATCATCTCTGGTCAATAGACCTCTCCAAAATAAGGCAGAGGCTCCCTGCACTGAGACAGAGGAGGAGAAGGGAGAACAGCTAGTGAGGACCGCTAGAGAGAAGCTCCCCATTTCCCCCACTCTGGCACAGAATGCAGCTGCATGCGGAATAACCACTCTCTCTGCCCCGCCCCAGACTTGAGTACACCCTGTGCAGTCCAGAGTCCACACCCCGCTGCTGTGGGCTGCAGAAAAGACGCCCGCCCCCTGTTCCGCCAAAGATTCCAACTCCCGGAGGCTGGTCTGACAGTTCAGAAGCTCCGGCTCTATCCCCAGGTACACACAGGTGCCCGTTTCTCGGTTTAGAGAGGAACCAGCCTGGTTTCAGCTCCTCTAGTTCATTTCCTAGAATTTTAAAAAGACAGAACAGTTCAAGATCTGACTCTTACAGAAAATCAAGCAGTAACCCATCTCCAATTAGCCTGCGCGTTTTACAGATGAGAAAACTGAGGTCTGGAGGGGCGAGGTGAACGGCCCCCGGTCCCGCAGAGAGTTCGAGGAAGAGCTCTAGCGCTGGCCACTGCATCCAGTACTGTCTGCTCTGAATCAGGGGCTGCAGGCCAGGAAGGTGACCTAGATGTGGCTCTGGGGCCAGAGAAAGGAGACCGATGCAGAGCTGGAGGCCGGGTCGGCGCTGGGGTAGGGTTGGGGTCAGCTACCCACACTTGTCCCAGTTGCTGGGCTATAAATCCTCCAGGAATTCCAGATATTCCGCTCATGTCCAAAGTTTTCTGCTCGGAAGCAGGTTTGCCACCATGGGTTTCGGAAAGGTGTCGGGGCAGAGAAGAGAGGTGTGCTATGGAGAGAAGTGGCCTGGCTGAGGGAGGGGGTTGCCAGATCATCAGGTTCATGGGACCGCCTGATGGGGTTCTGTCCCTGCCCTGCACTCCTGGGAGCCCAGGACGGCCTCTAGCAGTGACTCATGACTTGCAGGCAATGTTCCTGGGAACGCAGCCAAATGGGGAGGGCCAGACCCCTATGTTTCCTAGACACAGGGGGTAGGCTACTCCTCCTGGCCTCTGGGGACATTGACTCACCTTTGGAAACTGCTTCGAGAGTTTACCAGAATTAGGCTTTATCTGCATAAAATCTTTAAGAGAGTCTCGCCTTGGGATTTAGCCTCTAAAATACCTTTCTGGATACCCCTGAGCCCCTGGCCTTACCCCCAGCCAGGGATTCCCGAGGGCTGAGGGGCATGTACATTCCTTTCTCCTGAGATAGTAGGAAAAGAAACAATTTGCCTACTAGAGCAGACAGACCTGAATGAAATGATAAAATAACAAAACTGCCTCTTACCTCAATGGGTGTGTACTTTCATGTTCTTTGGTTCCTGGTAATCTTCATAGCACACCTGTGAATATGTTTTATAAGATCGGGAAACTGAGGCCCAGGGCAGTCATGTCCCTTGTTCCAGAACACAGAGAGGAAAGAACCCAAGGGGGCCCAAGGCCAGGACTCTGTAGCTGTTGGCCTGGACAAAGTGACTCTGCCCATTCAGGCCCTCCTCTGAGGGCCCAGGCCCCAACCCCACCCCACCCCAAGCCGCCCCTGGACATTTGACTGGATTTTCAACCATCAACTTGCTCAGAGAAAAACTGAACACTGGTAGGTCAGGGTTTTTTTTCAGACTTCGTGGGTCGTAACTCACAGCAAGAAATGCAGTTAACACCACAATGGAACACAAAGGACACCAGGCACCCAAATGTAATTCATAGCACATAGAATAATTTGTAGTGACTTCGTTTGTCTATTTACAAATATGTAAAACCGAATACACGTTTCATGAAATAATGCCTCCCCTTACTGCCTGAGCTGCACTCCAGTACTCTCTATTCTGCTATGCAGTGTCATTATTTTTGGAAAAGTGCTCAAGGGATTCACCGCATTGATTCCCTGACCTGAAGTTTGAATGGCATCTTGGTGGTCCCCTCACCCTTGCCTGCAGGTGGGCAAGGTGGGCAGTGGGGACAGAGGTCCAAGTATGTACACTTTGTGCATGGCATTGAACTGAGCCCTCTGAAGACCCGGGGAAAATGCATCTGCCTGGATCGCACCTCCATTTGTTTATAAGCAGAGAAACAAGACTTCCCACGCAGAAAACGTGGCCGACACAAGTTAATGGCAGAACCAGTGCCTCTTAAAGACTGTATTAGCTGTAGTCTACAGCTGTCACAACAGAACACCAGACTGTGGTTTAAACAAGTCTACTTCCGGGGCGCCTGGGTGGCGCAGGTGGTTAAGCGTACAATTCTTGGTTTCGGCTCTGGTCCTGATCACAGGGTCATGAGATCGAGCCCCGAGTCGGGCTCTGTGCTCAGTGTGGGGTCTGCTTAAGACTCTCCCTCTGCCCCTGCTCCACTCTCTCTCTCTCTCAAATAAATAAATTAAACAAATAAGTAAGTTGACTTTCTCACAGTTCTGGAGGCTGGAAGGCCAAGATGAAGGTGCCAGAAGGCCTGATGGCTCCAGAGGCCTCTCCTTGGCTTGCAGACAGCTGCGGTCTCACTGCCTCTTCACAGGGTTGTCCCTCTGTGCATTCCCGCCCCTGGTGTCTCTCAGTGTGTCCTAATCCCCTCTGTTCATGAGGACACCAGTTAGATTGGATTAGGGTCCACCTAACAGCCTCATTTTAACTTAATTGCCTCTTTAAGAACCCTCTTCCCAAATACAGTCACATGCTAAGCAACTGGGGGTTAGGGCTTCAACAAAGAGGGGAGGGGAAATGGGGCGGCCACAGTTCTGGCAATAACAAAGACCAACTCTGTGTTCGGCACATTAACTTGAGCAGTTTCACCCCAGCCTGGGCGCTGTGGGTCTCCTTCCTGTTTTAAAGATGGGGAGCTGGGGGCGCCTGGTGTCTGCCTTCGGCTCAGGTCATGATCTCAAGGTCCTGGGATTAAACTCCACATGGGGCTCCCTGCTCAGTGAGGAGTCTGCTTCTCCCTCTGTCTCTGCTGCTCCCACTGCTTGTGCATGCTTGCTCTGTTTCAAATAAATAAATAAATAATTTTTTTAAAGATTTTATTTATTTATTTGACAGACAGAGACACAGTGAGAGAGGGAACACAAGCAGGGGGAGTGGGGGAGGGAGAAGCTGGCTCCCCGCTGAGCAGGGAGCCCGATGCGGGACCTGAGCCGAAGGCAGATGTTTAACGACTGAGCCACCCAGGCATCCCAATAAATAAAATTTTAAAAATATTTACATATATCATTTATTTAACTGTGAGTTTGTATCCTGCATGCTCAACAGGGGTGTCCCTTTGGTGGGGGACAAAAACAATCTTACTCTTCTTATGTATATACAGATATACATTCAATGCATAAACAGACATACAGCATGTCTGTGACATTAAATTTTTATGGGGAGGGTTGTAGGAAATTAGGGGGGAAATGTCTGAAAAGGCTGTTTAGTAGGCTACGATGAGCAAAAGGCTGAGAAACACCGGTTTACATGGTTTAATCTTCAGTGATGGCTGTGCTTAACCATCAGCTCACAGAATTCCTGAGTATTTAACAACTGACCCTTGCAAGTCTGTGTGAGCCGTCTCCAGCACACCGCGCTTGGGGTGAGGCAGGTGGGAGAGAGAAAGAAGCCCCCTCTGCCACCCAGGCAATCCAGCAGGCTGGATTGATGGAAAGATGGTGTCAGGTGTTCAGGGGACAAAGAGAGTCTCTGGACCCCCACAAATCAACGGGGGCTGCCCCTCTGTCAGCAACTGAGTCTCTGCCCAAGCCCCTGGGTCCTGGCCCATGTCAGGCTATCGGGTGGTCCCCCTGTCCTCCAACAGCCCCTATGGCAGACAGGTGGTGTCGTCCTGCAGGGACCCCAACCCAACAAGGCACAACAGGGATTGTGTGCACACCCTCACCCTGGCCCTGAAGGGGGGCTCCGAGAACTCCAATCATCTTTGTTCAGTGCCTCTGGTCCGGTGGTTCTGCTGAAAGCCCTACCTCGGGCAGGCAAGGGGAATCAGGAAGGGAGGGGTTCGTGTCCCCATTGGGAACCAGAGGAGCCCATTCAGTGATGTGCCTTTCTCATCAGATATTCCCGGTGATGAGGATGACACAGCCTTCAATTAGTCTCGATGAGGTTGGGCCCGTGGAAACTTGGATGGCTTTGGGCAACTTCCAGTGCTGTCTGGGGTGGGGAGGAGGGTTGCCCGGGCCCCGGGCCGGCAGATCCCAGCAGATGCCAGCATGGGGCCCCCAGCTCAGCCGCGCTGTCCGCGCTGCCCCGTGGCAGGAGGGGAGGAGGAACATCGCTGGTGCTTTGCTCTAATTGCTTCAGGGCAACCAGTCCAGAGTCAGCCAGAGGCACTTTGTTTCCTGTAAGCAGGGCACAGACAGGGTGCTGGGGACAGGAAGCGGTGTCTCCCTCTCCCCTAGTCTGTCTGTCCCCCTTTCTGACCCATTAGGAAGCTAAGGTCTTGCCGGCTCATCCCCGAGCCTCTGGATCCTGCATGAAACCTCTGCACGGCTTCTCAGAATCTCATTCTCCAAAGGCCCAGCTGCCTCCTGAAAGAATCATGCTGAGAAGTGGCCCCAAGCTCCAACCTTCCTCTCTAGCCTTGCCTTTCCCTTTCCCTGCCCTGTAAAATGGGCCTAATCATTGCCTCCCCATCCAGTCAAGGAGTGGGAGTTAATTGGTATGAGCTGAGCGCTCCAAGACTCCCAGGGCAGGCCCTGGTGGCTGAGGGAGGGGGCCATTATGGCCCAGGCGAGCCCCCATCGGCCCGAGGCTTCTTTTTACAAAGGTCATTTATATGGGGCCCTCATTCACTCACTCTTCAAAGACTCACTGGGGACTTGCCCCACTCCCTATCCAACAGGACTGTCCCTGTTGGTCCCTTGACCAGCTTCCAGCTCTGGAGCTTTTTCAGGCCTCCCTCCAGAGGCCCCTGAGGCCAGCCTGTTACTTGAAGCTGACGGAAGCTGGTACCCACACTACTAAGGTGATGGGCAGCCTCCAGCATGATCCAGGAAGGGCTGGCCATAGGGCTCCAAACTGGAGTGGTGGAGGTTCCAACAGGCAGGCTCCATGCCTGGGAGCACTGGCCAAGGTCAGCTGGTCAGAGTTCAGGGGCAGGACTTACAGTCTCATACTCATATGACTCCCCCATCTCAGAGCCTTTGCACATGCTGTTCCCTCTGCCTTCTCTTCTTCCTGTTCTTCATCTGATTAACTCCCACTCATCTTTTCTGCCCCAGC
This sequence comes from Leptonychotes weddellii, assembly GCF_054177405.1. Lineage (NCBI taxonomy): Eukaryota > Metazoa > Chordata > Mammalia > Carnivora > Phocidae > Leptonychotes > Leptonychotes weddellii. Next base: position 27,069,994 of record NC_138376.1, on the reverse strand, counting down.
CCAACCATCACATTATCCGGGAAGAAGGCTTTTTTTTTCTTTTTTAAGGTTTTATTTATTTATTTGCCAGAGAGAGAGAGCACGAGCAGGGCAGAGAGAGAGGGGGACAAGCAGACTCCCCACGGAGCAGGGAGCCCAACTCAGGACCCTGGGATCATGACCTGAGCCGAAGGCAGACGCGTAACCAACTGAGCCACCCAGGCGCCCCAGGATACAGTAGCCTTCTCGTTTCCACATTTATAACAAACCTCTGTGATTATAGTTTTCATAGCAAAGGGAACTGTGTATTGGAGCTAACTTTTTTGGGTGTGATAATTAGATTAATATCTGTGTGTCCACTAGAAGCTTCCCAAGAGCAGGTAGAATGTCTGTTTTTGCTCACCATCACGCCCCAGTCTAAAGACTTGGTTGACTGGATGGATGAAATGACTTACCACTGCTGGGAGGCCCACCCCTCGTGGCATTCTCTACCTGTGTTGCGGTCAACTGTTCACAGGTCTGGCTCGCTAGGACTTGAGGCAACTAGGTGACTTGGTGAAGAATGTGGGTAGCGGAGTCACGCTGATTGGGTTCCTCTTCAGGCTCTGCCACTCACTAGCTAAATAATCACCTCCGGTGAGTTACCAAATGGCCCTGTGCCTCAGTGTCCCCATCTGTAAAGTGCAGGTAATTGTAAATGAGTGACTGCATGGGAGATGCTTAAAGCAGGGTCAGGCAGGTAAGCGCTCCGGTGAATGCGGATGCTATTACCATTACTCTATATTACTATCTCTCAGGCACCCAGTCCCCAGGGCCGGGGGCATAATAGGTGTTCAGTAAAGGTTCACTGATTGAACCAGCAACGTTTGGGATTGGTTCTGGTAAGAAGTAAACTGAGAGATGAGAGTGAAGCTGAGGTGAGGAAGGAGAGTCCACAAAGGTAGAGAGAAGCTGGGCAACCAGAAACCCCAGCTGCCCCAACCTCCCCTGATCCGAGCAAGGCTTTTTCCATCTGACCACCGCAGTTCATTCCAAGAGAAGCAATTAATTCCAGTTTTGCTTTTTCCCTAATACTTGTAGAACCAGCCCCATGCTTTCCCCTCAGGGACACCAGAACCACCAGCTGGCATCCCCTCCCCAAACGTCTTTCAGCTCTGCAAACGGTCCTCAGAACTTCTAAGTTTGAAAAATCGCAAACCTTTCTTTGTTCCTCTGGCCCTAAGGAAACCCTACTTACTGCTTCCTGTGCTTGAGACCCCGGGACCCTCCAGCTGTCTCTCTTTGTCTTTCCAATCCTTCAGTGCCTAATTAACAATTCTTCATACTGGATTCTCTCTGGGAAAATGACTGGTGTGTTCTCTGTCTCCTGGATGGACCCTGACTGATAAACTCATGCATCCTTGAGCCCGAGGCTCAGGGTGAGACAGTTAGAAGCAGGAGGTTGCCCCCCAGACCCCGCCTTGCACCTTGCTTCGGCCCTAAGGGGAAACAGCCGTTTTGGGGAATCTTGTGGACCCGAGAGGGATATCTAATCAGCCCTGGAAAAACTGGGCCAACAGTTAAACCACAGAAACAAAAGAGCTGCAACTCCACACAGAACCGCCTGCTTGGGCAAAAGCCAAGACAAACAGTTGTGGCGGTCTGGGCCCCAGCAGGGCTGCAGGCTTCCTGGGCCGGCATGGAGTCATCTCAAGAAGGAGGGGCTGGGCCCCCAGAGTCTCCCCTTCCCGGACTCCTCCAAGTCTTCCCTCATGCCCTCCAGGATTTTCTGGAACAGGCTGCCCTGTCATTCTACTCTAGAACCTTCTGGTAAAATGCGGAGCCTTCCAGGGCTCACCTTTTTAGTGTGGTGTGTGTCAAAGGCAGACAAGTCAGCATGTGGAGCTTCTAATAATACTGATGCTGGAGCCCCACCCCAGAGATTCTGGTCCGGCGAAGCCCTGGTATTTATTAAAGTTCCCAAGTGATTCGACTGTGCAGCCAGGATTGAAATGCACTGAGTTAAAGGAATGTATTAGGACGGCAGTTCTCAAATGTAGAGGACTTGTTAAACCAGAGGCTGCCCGCGGCCTCCCGCCCAGGGCTCAGTAGGTGGGGGGGGTTGGGCAGGGCCTGAGAATGTGCATTTCTTACAAGATCTTGGTCTGGGAACCACACTCTGAGAAGTCCTGGCTCGGGAGTCGGCCAGCTCAGGTTCAAATCCCAGCTCTGCCGTTAACTATCCACCTGAGACAGTTCAATGAGGCCTGGAAGACCACTTTCGTATGACAAAGAGCCTCCCCCCATGCCTGCACATAATCACGTTGAATGGACATTGTCATCACTACGATGGCATGATCATTAGTTGGCAAGGCTACAGAAATCTGGAGTGATAGCGTTTTCCTTTAAAGCACCATTTTAATCAGAGCCTCGGCTTCCCCATCTGTAAAATGGGGATAATGATACCCTGGCACAGCCCATTTTAAGGTAGTGGAAGGATCAAAGGAGTTCCCTGATGTGAACGTGTTTGGGATACTATAAAGCCCAGTAGGAGAGTTTTATTAGAAAGGGGGTCAGGCAGGCCCAGCCCTCAAGTGGAGCTCAGCGAGGACATCTGAAACGAGTTCACACGCCGGGGAGGGAGGGATTCCCGTGCCTCCCTCCAGCTGCCTGCATGCCTGCCTGCCAGCCTCAGGCGTTTGGCACGCCGGGACTGGGAAGTGGCTGGTTGGCTCTTCAGACATCTAAAGGGGAGAGATAGGCGGCTGGGGCACCTCACCAGTATTTCTGTTAAGAAAAGGAATGCGCTGGAAGAGCCCAAAGCTGTGCGGATCAAAGATTCCCTCCCCAGGCCCTCGCCACACAGTGGCCACCCAGGTGCCCTTCCTCCTTGATCCTTCCCTCTCCTTCCTGTCTGCCCACCCGCACACCTCCGCCCACGGGCTCCAGGGCGGGGAGATGGGCAAGAGCTGCCCTCCCAGGAAAGCTGAGGGGGAGGCAGGAAACGACTCTTCTGCTGGGTCAGGAACTCATTTACTTGGCCCCATCCCTTTTCAGTTCAACTCACAGCTGCTGCGTGTCTGTTAGCATAAGGCTAACCGGCTTGTTAATATTAATGCTTTCTGGGGGCGCCTAGGTGGCTGAATCAATGAAGTGACCGACTCTTGATTTTGACTCAGGTCATGATCTCGGGGTTGTGAGATCGAGCCTCATGTGGGGCTCCCCGATGTGCGCAGAGCCTGCTTAAGATTTTCTCTCTCTCCCTCTCCCTCTGCCCCTCCCCCGGCGTCTCTCTCTTTGTCTCTCTCTCTCCCTCTCTAAAAAAATTAATCCTTTCTGAATTAAAAAAAAAAAAAGACAAAATTAGGAGGAATGTCCTCACAGGGACTGGGTTGGAAAGACCCCCGGAGCCCCTGCAGTGAGGACGTGAGGACGTGAGAAGTGAGTGGTCCCCACACTGTGGCTGGGAGTGGCACTCGGACCTGATTTTACTCAGAGGCAGTTTGGCAGAACAGGTCAAAAGACTGAAAATGTGCACTATCTGACCCGGGGTTCTGGGCTGAGGAACCCATCCCAAGGAAATGATCAGCCACAAAATGATCAGCCTGACTTGAGTCTGGGCTCCAATGGTGAGTGACCCTGGGCAAGTTATGGTTTCACCCCTAAAACAGGAGTTAATAATTGGATCCCATCCCTCAGGGTTGAGGAAGAAATGAGACAATGCCTTGCATGCAGTAACCTTTCAAAAATATTAGTATCTTGGTTGGGGTCCCCACAGATGCAGACCCCAAAACAAGGATTTGGAAGGGGAGCCCAGGAGGCTCATGGAGCCATGGGGATGAGAGACGGGGACAGAAGGAAGCCCACACAGGGTGCCTTTATCAAGCTCTGCACGGATTGAGTTGCGTGCTTGGGAAAATGCCTGGACGTAGAGTCAGGAAGACGTGGGGTACCTGGGTACCTCTTCCTTTAAGTCTTGCTTTTAAAATGTTCAGGGCTGTCTGCCTCCACCATTCATTTATGTGAGAGGAAAACAAAGCTTTCTCTGATTTAAGCCACTTATTTTGCTTTTCTGTTACACGCAGCTGAGTTTCATCCTTATCTGAGCTGGAAGCCAGAGGCTGTCCCATCAGGAAGTTGTCCGATGGACCCACGGAGACCCAATGGCCCAGGCAGGTGCTGTGGTTTCATCATCACAGGCACAAGGGACCCTATCACCTCACCCTCCCTCTTGGAGCTTAATTTTGCAGTGGGAAAAAAAAGTCCTCCTAGGTAGGGGTTCACCCCTTTTATCTGGCACCTCCCCAAGCATGTGCCCCCCCACCCCAACCCTTCCTACACCCTTCTTCACCCCTGATGTGTTCTGCGCGCCCCTCTCCTTGGTCTGTCCTCTGTCAGGCAGCAGCCAGCGCATCTGCCCAGCGGATTGGTGTTACTGGGTTAATGTGTCACCCTCCCAAGGAGCAGATGTGCATTTTCGGTGGGGGCCAGAAGAAGACAAGGCCGTGTGCCCAGAGCTGAATGCTGTGAAAATCACCAGAAGACCAAGAGGCCGCCCTGCCGCTGGTCTCACTCCCCTGTTCCCCTCCTGTTTCCTCCTTCATCCCATCCCCTCCCTTGGCACAGCTGGCCCTGGCCACAGCTCCTGCCTCAGCAAATGCCAGGTCCCCACCCTCCGCCGCCATTTGGCCTGACCTGCCATACTGAAAGCGAAAGGAGGGGCTGGAACAGAAAGGAAAATAATAAAACCACTGAAAGAGCAGAAACAGCCGACAGAATATTGGAAAAATTCCCGGGCGGGAATTCCCGGCCCTCAAGGGCCCTGCCAGGCTGAGGACATTCTTAAAGGGCAATCCTAAGATTCGTTCTTGACACCGTTGCCAGCTCAAGGGGCGCCTGAGCCCTGCCGCCCCCACCCCAGAGGGGATATGTGTGCGATGTCGGCCCTGTGTCTGGGGGGGTCCGAGCAAAGTGCGGGTGGGAAGGAGAAGGTAGGGGTAAGGGGGACGCTGAGAGGGCAGGGACCCTGGTGGGTAGGTTAGCCTGAGGGTCCAAGCCCTTCTGGGATTTCAGGGGACGGGCAGAAGACAGCGAGGGGCCCGAGAGGGCGCCCTGTCAGGTGTGGGGCAGAGCGCTGCAAAGAGGCTGCCCTAGCAGCTGCTGGGCCCTGGCAGCCGGAAAATAAAGCTGGAGGCTCTTACTGAAACCACAGTGGGATCTTGCAGCCGCTCGGGAAATGTGGATGGAAGCTGGAAGAGGCTGAAACAGGGAGCTGGCTTGCGCATCTGGGCAGTGGTGGGCAGGCAGCGAGACAAGAACAGTGGGACCACCCCCTACCCCCCTCCCCCGCCCACGGAAGCGGGGTCCCAGCGTGCACAGGACCAGCAGTCTGCCCGCCAGTAAGGGGCTGGGGCTCGGACTTCTGATGAAGAACTGTGAGGGGTCCTGCAGGGCAGGGCTGGGAGGGGAGCAGGGCTGGGGGAGTGGGAGTGGGTCTGCGGCTCACCTGAACCGCAGGGGATTGGCCCATGGAATTTGCGGGGAAGGAGGAGTCTAGACATTGCAAATCATCATGTCTTCTGGCCCAGCCTGGGAGGCCCTTCAAGCTCCTCATTGGGTGCTCAGGGTCGGACGGACCAGAAAGGCCCTCTCGCCCCTCATGAATTGCAATGGATACTAATGAAAATAATCCATGGTGAACTGTCCGTCCTCTGATGGGGAGGGATCTGCCAAGTTCATTAATTCCAGGCAAGGTAAGGCCTGAGGAATGTTTCAAGTTCCGTCTATTGTTTCGTCTCCACTCCTCTCCCTCTCTTCAGTGTGGCCAGGGGGCTGTGCTGCCCCCTAGACCCCCAAGTACCTCCTGCACCCCAGTTGACTCCACACATACCCCCAGATCAATCTGAAAGCATTGGACCCCCACTCTGCTGCCTGGCCTCTGCCATCCTCCAGGCAGGTCCACATTACCTGGCAATCCGAGCCCTTCTTGCGGAGGCTACTAGAGTAGGGGAATGTCACGGTCAGAGCACCAGCTCTGGGTCTGGATTCCGCCTCCACGGCTCCGTGCCCAGGCTTCCCCATCCGTGAACTAGAGACAAGACCCAGGCCTCCTTTATGTGGGTGTTTTGAGGATTAAATGAGTAAATAAATAAATATGAAATACTTAAAACAGGATAGGGCAGGGCGCCTGGGTGGCTCAGTTGGTTAAGCGACTGCCTTTGGCTCAGGTCATGATCCTGGAGTCCCAGGATCGAGTCCCGCATCGGGCTCCTTGCTCAGCGAGGAGTCTGCTTCTCCCTCTGACCCTCCCCCCCTCATGCTCTCTCTCTCTCTCATTCTCTCTCTCTCAAATAAATAAATAAAATCTTAAAACAAAAAAACAGGATAGGGCATGTAGTAAGCTCTTAACAAATGCAAGCTATCGTTATTTACATTGTTATTATTTATATTTATTATTATAATAAATAATATTTATTATTTATATCTGTTATTAAACTAGAATGTCCAAAGAGGAGGGACTTTTGCTCACCAACTTCATCCTGGCAATTTGAACAGTGTTTAGCACACAGAAGACACTGAATGGATGTGTGTTGGGTTTATTTCTTGCTGGGGCGCCTGCGTGGCTGGGTGGCTGGGTTAAGCATCCGGCTCTTGGTTTCGGCTTAGGTCATGATCTTGGGGTCCTGGGATGGAGCCCCCACCTCTGCGCTCAATGGGGAGTCTGCTTGAAGATTCTCTCCTTCTTCCTCTGCCCCTTCCCACTCTCTTAACTAACTAAATCTTTATTATTGTAAACTCTCTGTTCCAACCAAACTCTTCCTTATGTATACATTCCTACCTCCACGCCTTTGCTCATGCTGTTCCCACCTCTTGAAGGGCCTTACCCCATCCAGCGTAATTCCTCCTACTATAAATTTCCAGTTCCTGCCTCCTCTCTGCTCAGAGGCCCTCCCTGGGCTCAGAACCTGCACAAAACAAGCACTCACTAAAGGTTCAGTGGTTTGTGGTTGGTTTTTTTTTTTTTTTTTTATGCTTTGGCTCCAAAACAGAGTTTCATCACTGACTTGGCACTTAGCGCTCACTCCCTCCTGGGGTGGCCCCAAAGAAACAGAGCACCCCAGCGACTATACGTGTCCTATATCTTGGAGCTTTGACATTCAGAGAGGGCTTCCCAGGTGAAGTCACCTGAATAACTAGACATAACTAGACATGTGGTCTCCAAACCACGGGTTCTGGGCTTCCTAATCAGTGAGTTGAGAGACACGGCATCTGTTTGCCCAAGAAATATGAGCCAGGCAGCTCCACACCAACAGGCTGCTTTCTGCCCCGGACCAGGCAACAGCTGCCTCTAGCTTGGCTGTTTACGCACTAAAAAAAGAAATTCCATGGTGACCAGTTGACTCAAGCCAGCTCCCAAAGTGCAGCGGTAGTTTCAAAGTAATCCCTGATGACACCAAATGCTCCCCACCCAGTCCTTTAATAAAGAGAAAAGAGAAAACCAGGGCAAACTTCAACAAGAGGAAGCGTGAGTCAGTACTCGAAGCCGCCTGGAGGGGGCAGTGTCAGAGCTGATGTTGGATCTAGAAGGTGTTGGCCTAACAGCCCCCGCCACGCAGGCTTGTCCCCTGAAAATTCCCCTTCCCCAGAGTCAGGGCCCATTCCACCATTAGAAAGGTCCTCTCTGGAAGGCTGGGGAGGGGCAGAGGGGACTGACCTTATGAGTGGCAGGTATGGACCGGGCTGTGCAAGGGCCTTCTGGAACAGCTTGATTTCATGTTTTCTCCACAACCAACAGACACACACTCATCACATACTAGGCCTTCTAAGTGCATTACATACATGGCCCTGATAGTCCTCACACTGGGCCAGGAAGGCAGGCCCAGTCAGTTCTGCCATTTTACAGGTGGACAAACCGAAGTCCACGGGGTGCCGACGCCAGTTGAAAACAACTGGGCTGCTTGGAACCTGGCTTTGCTGGGCCCAGAGTCCATTCTTCAGTCTGGGGCTAAGTGGAACTTAGTGTCGGCCCTTCCTGTCCCCCTGGAGAGCCACCTCCTCCTCACCAATGCCACCGTCCTGCTTCAGACCTCCCAGTTGCTACTATCTGCGTGAACTTTGGGCTCTGCCCTTCTTGACCCAGGAGAAGGGCCTGCTGATAAAGAGGACATCGCCCAGGTTTTATAGTTTCCTCCCCGCCTCGCTGGCGACACCTGAGCCTGTGGCTTCCCCCTCCCCCCACCCCCACACTCATGTATACAAAGTCACCGGTCACACCCTCACACACACAATAACACACATACACACCCACACACGTTCACATATAGACAGCCACTCATACATTCTCTCTCTCTCTCTCTCTCTCTCTCTCTCACACACACACACACACACACAGTCACCCACCTCTGTGGTGGTGGATGGGTGAGGACTGACAGGCTTAGAGATTTACTTTCTAGAAAATCATGCCTGCCTCTCCTTGCTGCCCCTCCCCAGCCACTGGGCTTACAGGCTTCTGCCTCATTCCATGTGTGATAATGAGCCACTCTCGAAGGACCACGGGGAATCCGTCTTTGGCCCACAGGCAAATCTGGGCGTCCTCAGCGCGGAGCTGGGAACCCGCTTTCTTCCCCCATGCTGCCACCTGGTGGCCTGAGCCCAGAACTGCAAGCTCGGTGGCGCGGCGAGGGGAGGGGGGCCAGGCGGGACCACTTCCCAGAGAGGTGCCGGCAGCCTGCTGGGCTGCCTGGGGAGGTCTACATCCAACTGTTCCCCGTCTACAGATGGGCAAGCTGAGTGGCGAACATGCCCTCTTCCTTCCCCGGATCCTCACAAGCACAGTCCGTTGGCATCGGAGGCAGATATGCGTGTGCCACTTGGGCCAGAGGGTAGCAGGACCCTTATGGCAACAAGCCTCCAATCATCATACAATCGTGGGATTACTGGCTTATATCCATGTCTTCTTTTTTCTTTTTTAAGATTTTATTTATTTATTTGACAGAGACACAGCAAGAGAGGGAACACAAGCAGGGGGAGTGGGAGAAGGAGAAGCAGGCTTCCCGCCGAGCAGGGAGCCCAACGTGGGGCTCGATCCCAGCACCCTAGGACCATGACCTGAGCCGAAGGCAGACGCTTAACGACTGAGCCACCCAGGGGCCCCTATCCATGTCTTCCTGACATCCTTAGAACCATCCTAATAGTGGATTTGTATTTGGCTAAACCTCAGTGAGGAGGACGTGACAGCAGGTGACTGTGTGACCTCTGCCACTAACCCAGGTGCTGCCCTTCACTCCTTCCCTAGGGTTTGGGAGGCTCTGCCTGTGGCCTCTCACCTGGAGCTTGAGCTCAGAGGTAGGTGTGACTGACTTTCCCCTTGACCTCACTTGTCCTGCCCAGGAACACTCTTCCGGGCCTCTGCCTTTGTGAGGCAGCCCAGGATGCGTCCCCACCTTTCCTCCTTGAGCCCAGAGCCAACATGTTTCAGGCACAGTGATTTCATTCAGTCTCTTAGTTTTACTCAGTCTTATTTTTGGCCCTTCGGTGCAGTGGGACGAGTTAATACTATCCCCTGGTTGAGGGCTCACGGTCATCATTGGTCCTGGCTAGTTCCCTCTTGTTTTATGTGTTCCCCTTTACCCCGTGGGTCCCTCCCGTTCCCCCGCCCCATAGGCAGCCATTCTGGTGTATCTTTTTATCTGTATGTGTTCTAGAATGCAGGTTTTTGGAGGCCTGTGTTACCACCAAGCATTGCATAGTGCCGTATTCTTTTTTTTTTTTTTTAAGATTTTATTTATTTATTTGACAGAGAGAGAGAGAGAGAGCAGGAACACAAGCAGGGGGAGTGGGAGAGGGAGAAGCAGGCTTCCTGCTGAGCAGGGAGCCCGATGCGGGACTCGATCCCAGGACCCTGGGATCATGACCTGAGCCGAAGGCAGATGCTTAACGACTGAGCCACCCAGGCGCCCCGCATAGTGCTGTATTCTTTTATTATCATTTGAGACGCATGTTATTTCTTGTGTCTGGGGACGGGGTTAATGGATACAACATGCGGGCAAGCGGCGGCACCTTAAGAGTTCACTGGACTCTGCATTAATGATAATGGAAGTGACTGCACTTTCTCACTAGTTGTGTTTCCTAGAACAGAACGTCAGGACTGTGAGCCATCGGCACCCCGATCAGGGGTGTCCGGAGGCCTGGGTCCTCCCCTCGGCTCTGCCAGACTTACCAAGAGCTCTGGCACGTCTTTCACCCTCTGACCCCTGGGGTCCTCATTCAACAAACAGCCCGTTAGCCTAGGGCCCTTCTAAGGTCCCATGTACCTTTAAATAGTCTTTGAAAGCTATTGTCCCGGGGACGCCTGGGTGGCTCAGTCGGTTCATCATCTGCCTTCAGCTCAGGTCAGGATCCCAGGGTCCTGGGATCGAGCCTCGCATCAGGCTCCCTGCTCAGTGGGGAGTCTGCTTCTCCCTCTCCCTTCTCCCCTGCCTCCCCACCACTTGTGCTCTCTCTCAAATAAATAAAAATTTAAAAAATTAAAAAAAAAAAAGAAAGCTGTTCTCCAGGATTCACCAGCCCAAGAAGGTATTTATCTAAGATCCCCACTGAACAGCTACTCTGAAGCCGGACTATCTAGGTTCCAGTTCCAGCTTCCCTACTTGCTGTGCGACATCCAGCAAATTACTTTTTGTTCCTAAGCTGGAGAGAGTAATAGCACCTCCTCTCTGAGAGCTGCTGTGACGACTGAGTTAATACAGGTGAACAGTGCCTGGCACCTACTAAGGGTTCGGCAAGCTTATTGCTCTTTTTATTTAAACCCTATAATAACCCTATGAAGTAGTATAATTAGTTCCATTTTACAGACGACAAGACCAAGTTTCAAGGAGCAAAGTAATTTGCCCAGGCTTGCATAATAGTATTGCCAGGAGCCAAATCCAGGTCTCCAGACTCCGAGTGCTGCGCCCTTCCCACCCCAGGGAGCCACAGGACCTCAAGCCCCAATGTGCAGCCTGAAGGTGTTGAGCACAACTGGCTTGCCGCTGATCTGAGGGATGTAAGGTGACCCAGGGGCCACTGCGGAGCCAACCCCTGGCCCCGGTGGCCTGCCGCCTTCGTCGGCATCCTTCCCCCACACCGTGACCTGCTTCCCTCTGGGGCTTTGGTGGGTGTTCATGTTCACCAAGCCGCCTCTGAGCCACCATGAAGCCCATTGTCAGGCCTGTTAGCAGCTTCTCCTCTCGGCTGAGACATGCTGGGCCATTTCCTGTGGGCTTCGTCGTATCCCTTCTCTGAGCTTGGGCTTCCACCTCTGCACCAAGGGGGCGGGAAGTCTTAACAAAGTTGCAGGAGGACTAAGTTTTGTTTTATTTTTTTTTTTAAAGATTTCATCCATTTATTTGGCAGAGAGAGACACAGCGAGAGAGGGAACACAAGCAGGGGGAGTGGGAGAGGGAGAAGCAGGCTCCCGGCCGAGCAGGGAGCCCAATGCGGGGCCCGATCCCAGGACCCTGGGATCATGACCTGAGCTGAAGGCAGACGCTTAACGACTGAGCCACCGCAGGAGGACTAAGTTTTAAGAGACTCTTCCAATCTTGACCAAATACTAACTAACACTTAGTTGCCTTATCCCCACAGAACAAAATGCCTGTTTTATATAGCCTGATGTGGCCTCGGCTGAATTGTCACCCACTGTATGCTTTTGACATTTTTCCTTACCCTTCTAGGAAGATGACTGCCTCCCCCTGCCATCTTTACAAAGAAACAACCTTCTTCTTTTTCCTTTTTTTTTTTTTGGAGTTGCCAAATCCTAGAATGTCAATGCTGGAAAGGACCTCATGGGCCTTCTGGTCCCAGTGCAGCAAACTTGTCTATCAGGAGCCTCCTCTGCCTGAAGCAGCGGATGACGGCAAGTTAGAGCTCAGATGGAAGAACACTGTGGTCCTTCTGCTCCCAGGTATGGCAGGGAGGGGGCGCGGGCCACTGCGTGAGATACATGCCCCCTCTAACCCAAATGCCCCCTCTTTACAGATGGGCAAACTGAGTAAATGAAGGTCTCGTCATGCTTCACCTGACTCTCAGGGATCCCAAATCTGACCGCCATGTTGGCACAGGAGATAGGTTTTTACACCATTCAGAACAGCGTAGGGCAGGGCCTACATCACACGTGGTAACTTCCAATCACACAACTGGGGTTCATGGGCTGATGTCTCTTTTTGGCATTCTTTAGAATTGTAATAGTGGACTTCAGGAAACAATCTGCCCACAACTCGCTTTACCTCCACCTCAATGCACAGTTTTAACCATTGAAACAAAGCATATTTGTTACTTCAGCCATTAAACCAGTGCAGGGTTGTTTCTCTTCGCAAACAATGGAAATATTTTCTGGGAACCCCAAGACAGCCAGCTGGAAGAAAAGGCCAGAAAAAAGCAAATACAGGGTAGAGAGTACCCCGTATAGTGAGGGAAAAGTTCGGGAGGACAGCACTTATGTGCTGCTGGCAGGCCAAAGGACAGTGCAAAACGTGGGCAAGCAAAACGGAGAGGCCTAAAAACCCCACCTAACCGGGTTGTTTTTCACAACCTGCCCATTCCTGGGACTCTAGGACTCAGGAGTCTGTCTGTCTTCAGTGGGGAATGTTAAGTGCTTCAAGTGGTCATGAGGGAAATGTGTCCCGGGCACAGGCTGCCTGCACACGTGACAGTTCGGGGACAGGTGTCTGAGACCCACCTCGGAGGCCCCTCCTGGTCCTGACAAAGTGCTGGGCTTGGACTCAGAAGCTGTGAGTTTCAGAAATCAGCTTAACCTTCCTACTATCTTTGTGACCTCGAAGAAGGCACTTCCTCTTTCTGGAATCCAGTTTCCTCATTTGCAAAGTAGGGCCATGATATCACCTCTCTGGCCCCCCTCTAAACACAAATGAAGAAACTTCCCACTCCAGGCACACAAAATAAAGAAAACAGGATTAAAAAAACAAAAAACATAAAAACTACTTATGAAAGCCAGAAGCTTTGGGGTCATTTTTTTCCCTTTTTGTTGATACGTGTTCTCTAATTTTTCTACCATGGTCATGGATTACCTTTGAATTAAATGTGAGTAATTAGGGGCGCCTGGGTGGCTTAGTCGGTTAAGTGGCTGCCTTCGATTCAGGTCATGGTCCCAGGGTCCTGGGATCGAGCACCGCATGGGGCTCCCTGCTCAGCGGGAAGCCTGCTTCTCCCTCTGCCTGCCGCTCCCCCTGCTTGTGCAAGCTCTCTCCCTCTGTCAAATAAATAAATAAAATCTTAAGAAAAAGATTAAAAAATAAGTGTAACTAAAGGGGACGGAAGGGAGCCGATGTGAAGGAAAATGCTGAGCTTGGCAACTTTCGGGGCCACCTCTGCGCCAGGCACGCTTGTTGATGCTTTACACGTGGTTACCTCAGGTTTCTGTCTCAACACGCCTGGATGGAAGCAGTGTGGCTCCCCCTTCTCAGCTGCAAAGACTGAGTTCCCGGAGCGGTCAAAGGCTTTGCCATCACAAGGAATGGGTGTTCAAATGCGTGGCAGTATTACCAAGGTCAGACCTCCAACTCTGGGAAAAGGGGAACCTTCTCCCTTTCCTGCAGCAATGACCACAGAGCCTCTGAGAAAGGCCCTCCCCATCAGAGCGACACTCCAGGAACCTGCTTCTGGGGACCTGCTCCCTGCTAAGATCAGGTTAATTTATTATTAAGTAAGAGCCTTGTGTTTCTGTGTATGAACTTACTGATAAAATATTTGTTTCTGGGGGCACCTGGGTGGCTCAGTCGTTAAGCGTCTGCCTTTGGCTCAGGTCATGATCCCAGGGTCCTGGGATCGAGCCCCACATCGGGCTCCCTGCTCGGCGGGAAGCCTGCATCTCCCTCTCCCACTCCTTCTGCTTGTGTTCCCTCTCTCGCTGTCTGTCAAATAAATAAATAAATAAATAATCTTTAAAAAAATTGTTTCTGTACAAAACCATTGCTTTCACATGGTATTCTCCTCTTCAGAAGCAACGCAATGCATTCTCCAAAAATGCTAATTATACTGTGATAAGAAACATCTCCTAAGGGGCGCCTGGGTGGCTCAGTCGGTTAAGCATCTGACTCTTGATTTCAGCTCAGGTCATGATCTCAGGGTTGTGGGATCGAGCCCTGCGGCAGGCTCTGAGCTCCCGGGGCCACTTGAGATTCTCTTTTTCCCTCTGCCCCTCCCCTCCTCTCTCCCTCTCAAAAATAAAAATAAAAATAAAAAAATAATAAACAAAAAGAAACATCTCCTAATAATGGTTTAATATGAACGTTTTTCTGAAAAAAGTGCAAGTTAAATCTCTAAACATCCTACCATTTATAAGCAGACTGCTTCTTTCAAAAGGCAAATACTGATAAATGGTGTTCTTGAAATCCCGGGGGTAGGCAGCCCACCTGTTCTCCCCATGCTCCTGAGCCACCACCTGTTGCCACAAGGTGTCTGCGCCCTGGTAACACGGCGCCCCACCCCACGACGCTGCCCCACCCTGATACTGGGACTGAGGCTGATGGGGCCACGCTCTGAGCCGCCCAGAGGAACGGGGCCGACAAGAACCTCTGCGGCCTGGAAAACCCTCCTTAAAGGAGACGGCACCATTCTCACGCTCCCAGGGGTCTACCTGTTGCGCAAGAGTCCCAGTTTGGGGGCTCCCGGCTGGCTCAGTCCGAAGAGTGGGCGATCCTGGAGGGGGCGACTCATGGGTTTGAGTCCCATGTTGGGTTTAGAGATTACTAAAATCTAAATAAGCTTAAAAAAAGAAAAAGAGTTCCAATCTGGCCACCGCAAGGGAAGTGCTACAAAAGAGAGCGGAGTAGGGGACAGCCTTGGGGCTGGCAGGGGCACAAACCAGGGCTGAATCAGACCTGCACCGACTCCTGGAGCCGCGTACTGTTTGCTCTCCGTCTGAGGCTTTATCTGCCAGGGAGATGGGCAAGCGGCCAGGGCCCTCTCGGGTGAGGGGTGGAACAGCCAGGCTACGGCACGCTGCCACACCAGATGTCATGACTGGTCACTCAGAGGAGCCCTGGGCCGGGAGTCAGGGGGCTGAGTGCCCGGAGATGGCTCCAGCTGAGCTCTGGGGATATGAGCGTCTCATTCCCCCACCAACCCTTCACTCGGGGCTCTCAGTCTGCAGAGTAAAAGTGTGGGCAGCATAAGGAATTCTCATCCATGCTGCAGGAGTCCTGTAGACATTTCACTGTCATATGTAGAACGATTTTTTTAAAGTTTTTTAAACGTAAAACCTATTCAACTATATGCATATTAACATGAAGTTATTGTTTTGGGGTAGACCTTCCTATCCTGTCATTTCTGGAATTACAACATGAGGCGTTAAGAAATGTAACCATTTGCATTTACTTCTATGACCAAAATACAGAAAAAATTGGGCTCGAAATTCAATCTAAGACTGCATTCATCAAAACAATATCATTTTTCCTGTCTTTATAAGCCAATATTATCTAAAAGAACTTACACTTTTTATAGCAATACCATTTAAATTGTTTTATGTATTTTATAAGATTTCATTTCCAAAATAGGTTTGGCTAGTTTTCAACTTTGAAAATCACTATTCCTGATAACCTCTAAACTCTCCTCTAGCTCTGACGTCCCTCCAACCTCCCGTTCTAAACCCGGCACCCATTCATAGGGTCTTAAACTTGTCAGTCCTCAGAGAACCTTGAAACTTCCTGCTTTTGCTCTTATGCATAAGGCCTTTGTCTTTAAAGCCAGCTTTGTATCCAAATCCCATTCTTCAGCACTTAGCTCTAAGTACAACCTCGTCTACACAAAACAATTCACATGGGTCTTGAACCTAAGCCTGTTTCTTCATCTGCAAAATGAGACAGCAGAACCTCAAGTGGCGAGGTTTTAAGGGAGCTGGTAGTAGGTATATCTAAAACACTTAGCAAAATGCTGACACAGGAGTTCAAGGAATGCTAGCCATTCTATTATCTTTATTACTGTCAATATTGTTATTGTCACAGTGCAAGAGACTTTGGAGTCAATGGAGACTCAATTCTACTAAGCAGTAAATGTGTAACACCTGAGGCAAAGAATTTGGCCCAGTATTCTCAACGGGGTAGTAATGCCTCCTAGTGGGTGTTTGGGGAATTGATGTGTTTTTACGGCTGTCACACCAGCCATGGAGCATAACAGGCTTTAGGGGAAGGGGGGAGAGAGAGTAGATGTCGGACACACATGGGACTGAGCCAACTGCAGGTATGAAGTATAAAAAGTGCTTGCATAAGGCCATTATAGACAGTAATTAAATGGAATAAAGACACTGTCTAGAAATAATTGAATAATTGCCTGGTACATTCAGACTGCTCAATTTTTCTTCTCAGCCAGTTACTCCCCTTCTATCAAAGGATATGTACTATTTGATACTTACACAGTATTTCTGCACCAGGAACTGTTTTGAGCACAGGTCATGTATTAATTCACTTAAAACCTCATAACCCCATAGGGTATGCTCTCATCATTTACTCCCCTCGCCCTGGCTCCATGTTGTAACAGGGAAGTTATTTTGAACATTACAGTGTTCAGGCCCAGCACATCTATGAGAACATTGTACTTCCTCATTTCTCCAGTGCAGCAGTCTGTTGTCTTGGCATGTTATCCTTACTTACTTCAATTAAGGTGATTTCCCCCTCTTACCATATTCAAGAATAAGTCTGATCTATCACTACTTCCTGGCTCTAGTTTTTAGCCTGGGGTCTACAGGTGCCTTCACTCTTAATTTTCCTACTGTAGGGCAAGTATGGAATGGCTTCAAGCGGGTTCAAGCATCTGACTTCTTATGGCTTCTAGTAGTCATACCTGACACTTTCATACAGAAATACATACTTTTTATAAACGGCTTTGCTTTTATTTTGAATTGGGGGGCACTCTTGCATGCCTGTCACCAACAGGGGTCAATTTCACTTAAAATCCATTCCTTGAGGGGCGCCTGGGTGGCTCAGTCGTTAAGCGTCTGCCTTCGACTCAGGTCATGATCTCAGGGTCCTGGGATCTAGTCCCACATCGGGCTCCCTGCTCAGTGGGGAGCCTGCTTCTCCCTCTCCCACTCCCCCTGCTTGTGGAAGTTCCCGCTCTCGCTGTGTCTGTCAAATAAATAAAATCTTAAAAAAAAAAAATCCATTCCTTGAGTACTTGCTGCATATGAGTGTGAACCTACCACGTAACAGCTATTACTGAGCAATGTGTCACGACAGGTTGAGTGACCTATACATATGTTGTGTGAGGACCACTACATTCTCAAGATACTAGCTTTCTATTGCTACCCGTTTTACGGATGAGAAAACGAAACCTTAGAGATTATGTAGCTGGTCCAAAGTCATGAGCTAGAAGCAAGGAAGACAGGATTCAGACTCTGGCTACTGGCCTCAAAGCCTGAAGGCCTTAACATCAGGTTGCTCCCTGAAACTAGCAACGGATTAGCTGGTGGGACAGTCCTCATCCCAGCTCTGCCAAGGGATCCTTGTGTGACCTCGGGCAAATCCACCTTCTCATCTCTAAACATGACTGGGACTATGGATCCTAAGACCCCTTCCTGTGAACCTACACCTGCCCCTGCAATCTGAGTTACACCATTCTAGCTCAAGCATTACTAGGGCGCAACTCTGGACAACTTGCCTAGCCTTCTCTGTACTTCAATCTCAATAAAGGAGGATGATCATATCCACCCTGTAACTAATACCCATCTTAATCATTTTCTTCCTGTCAACTGCTATCTAATCCAAAAAGTTGGCCCTGGGTCAGGAACCAGTCTTGGATGATGCACATGGTACTTAAAAAAACCTTTCCTTTCATCCACCTGTTGAGAATTAATCAAAATCATCTGAGGAAAGAAATGGAGCATCCTTCCAGGTCAGTAGACTGCAGCTGCTGGGGGACAATTAAATAGCTTTAATCAACAAGTCCACTGTCAAAATCTAAGTGATCACTCAAATGTGCCTGCTTTGTTTCCCCAGCAACTAAGAAATGTTGCACAAGATTCCTAACTTGAGGCACCCAGTTTTGAAACCAGAGAAGGTGCTCTCATGAATCTGCAACAGCCTTGTCTAGCCACGCAATTCTTTTGTGGTATTCTCTGTAAGACTCCATTTAAAGGGGGGGGGGGCGCGAGAGAATTGTGCATTTTTCTCTATTAAGTTCATAAAAAGCCTCCAAAGTTTACTGGTCCTTGTATAAAATGCCACACTCACCGATGTTGCTCTCAAGGCAACTAGCCAGTTTCAAGGCACATTCACAAGGTTAATCATGAACACAGACACAGCATGTCAACCTATGCACAATAGCATAGCTTTGTCTTCCACCGACAGTGACCACACTGGCTTTGCCAACGAATGTCTTAACACCTTACTGCTTGTGGTACCTGCCCAGATAATGGCATGTACTGGATTTAGTATATACACCTCAGATGGGCAGGTGCCAGATGTGTAAAAAGGAAAATGCTGGACACGTGGTTAGCATTTCTAGCTGTATAAATACTCATCACATTGCTTTCTAGAAGAAAACAACTTTAACCAAGTTACCTCTAAAAAGACTGGACATTATTTTCCAACATATGTACGATTTGCACTTTTTACCATGAATATCTTTGTAACATTTTTTTTCAAAGGAGATTTTGAGTGTGTGTGCATGTCCGCCAGCACAGAGGGAGGGAGAGGCAGAGAGAGAGGTACAAGGAGACTCCCCGCTAAGTGGGGAGCCTGATGCAGGGCTGGATCCCAGGACCCTGAGATCATAACCTGAGCCGAAGGCAGATGCTTAACCAACTGAGCCACCCAGGCGCCCCATGAGTATGTTTTATAATTAAAGAGGCCCCAGGCCAGCTCAGTCAGTAGAGCATGCGACTCGAACTCAGGGCTGAGTTAGAGACCCACATTGGGTATGGAATCTATTTTAAAAATTAAAAATTTTTAAAAAATAAAGAGGCCCCAAATCCTGATAATCACTTAATGACAATGAAATGGCATTTTATGAGTGGGCTGAGAAAGCTGCAGTGTAATGGAACAGAAAACAAGGCCTTTTGGGAGTCAAGGCTGGCCTGGGTCATGAATACACTACTTGTTTAGTAGGATGAGTAATGTGTGAGGAACTTCTGCCCAGTTTATTCACCTCTCAAGTGGTTAAACATCACGTAAGAAAAAGGCCCTGCACAATGGTTGGCAGAGTGTTACTCAAAAGACAAAACTTCCTTTCCTGACGACTCCAATTGTCTTCACTGAAGCTTTCAGCACCACTAAAAGGCATCTACTTTCAAAACTTCAGTTCCTAGCCCTCTCCAAATCATCAGCGTTCATCTACTCCTTACTACTTACAAAGAGGGCAGCTTCTACTCCCAACCTCAGTCCTGGAAACTTTAATGTCAGGTGGACAGTTACATACATTGCCAACTGAAATCCAAGCGGGGCTGCCAGTTCGGTCAATTTTGCGTCCCCATCAAACCCAACAGCTGGAATGCATGAGCCAGCCACTAGTGCCGTCTGATACTCCCACCTTGGCATCCTGCCAGGATTAATGCTGAACAAGTTACCCCACACCTGTTTTACTTGGTAGTACAACTGAAGGAATCAAAAATCCTGACTGGAATCCACTTCCAATTCATGGTTATAGGATCCTAAGTTTTCCCCCAAACCCTTAGTGCAGCTACACAATTGCTCTTGCTCTCTCAATTTCTACTTTATGATTAAGGTACTCATTTCTTCACCTAGATTCTTTATAGCCTTTAGTCCCCCCAACACCCTGCCATCTGACACTAAGGGACTTTCCGAAGGACCCTCAACTAAAAATTTGCCACCTCACTCTAGGTCTAAGAGCCTTTCTCTTAGGGGATGTAAAGCCCTACAACCAACCTCTTAAGTTACCCTAACCCATAATGGATGAAACATGAAGAAAGTAGTGTAGTTTAGGCCTCAAATTCCTGAACTTGAACTCAGATCAATTACATGTTTTCTAGACACCAAGCTGTTGTACATCCCTGTACCCCATTCCACTAAGCCCATGTGTCATGGACTACCATGTGAGAAAAGTTAACAAATGACAAATTTCCAACTTGTACTTATTTGTAAAGCACTCACTGAAACAGCATGTATTTTTATCTAAACTATAAAGAAATTCTGGTGGCAAGAGCCAGCTGGAATGGGTTAAGAATTAACAGCTGCTTAAGCTTAAAAGAATTTAGGGGCACCTGGGTGGCTCAGTCAGTTAAGGGTTTGCCTTCAGCTGAGGTCACAATCCCAGGGCCCTGGGCTCAAGTCCTGCATTTGGTTCCCTGCTTCTCTGCCTCTCCCCCCCCTTCCTGTTCTCTCAAATTTTTTTGTGCCTGGGTGGCTAAGTCGGGGGGGCATCTGCCTTCAGCTCAGGTCATGATCTCAGGGTCCCTGCATGGGGCTCCCTGCTCAGTGGGTAGCCGCTTCTCCCTCTGCCCTTCCTCCCCTCCCCTTACTCATGCTCCCCTCTCTCAAAATCTTTGGGGAAAGAAAAAAAAATCTTAAAAAAAATTTAGGGGTGCCTGGGTGGCTCAGTTGTTTAGCGTCTGCCTTCGGCTCAGGTCATGATCCCAGGGTCCTGGGATCGAGCCCCGCATCGGGCTCCCTGCTCCGCAGGAAGCCTGCTTCTCCCTCTCCCACTCCCCTGCTTGTGTTCCCTCTCACTGTGTCTCTCTCCATCAAATAAATACAATCTTTAAAAAAAATTTTTTTTTAAAATTGAGAAATCATTTTGAGGGAGTTAATTCTTTCAAGAACTTTTAGCTGTCCTCAGTTTTATATTCTGGTCATTTCCATTTCCTTTTACAAATGAACAATCCTAACCGTTAACACCCAAAAAAGGGTAGCATTAAGCAACTTTCCCCCTTGGCTTGATTTGCAGATTTGGGGCTGGTCAGTAAAAACCACCCCTAAAGGATGCTAACTTTCCCCATATGAAACCTGAATGAGGTACATACTGAAACAAAGGTGCCATTTACAAGTAAGACTTGAAATGCAGGGCAAATCAGGGGCACCTGGCTGGCTCAGTGGGTACAGCTGGCCACCTGACTTCCAGGTTGTGAGTTCGAGCCCCCATGTTGGGTGTAGAGATTATTTAAAAAAAAAACAAAAGCAGCAAAAGTCACCTACAATTTTTCCGGAAAGCGCAACTTTGCTCTGGAAATAGTGAAATATTCTCCATATAAGGACCTCTCCAAATGACTAGGAAGTAACAATGTTTCCAGAAAGTTTCACTCCCTCAAGGCTAAGTACATATCTGTAACTATACAATGTTTTATGTATGTCAGAGAATGGAGGAAAAACTAAATGAGATATGTAGTATTATACCCATGTGTATCATATCATGTCAGTCTGGGAAACATTTTGGGTGTTGTGTTCTAAATTAACAAGAAAACTGGAATACTAAAGGAGTCTAAATACGGTTATCCTAAATTTCTGCAATCCCAATAAAGAACAAAATCGAGCAGTTATACTAGGTTTATCAAGACAAATTTTCAATGATTCTTCTCAGAATCTCCCGTGTGCGATACAGCTGAGTTCTTTTGCCATATTCCAAAGAATCTTTAATAAAGAGCATTTGTATGGGCATAGAAAACTGAATTCAACACTAATTTTTAATAAAAATATACTCCAACCCAGTTTTTCTTCAGCTACTTTAATTATAAAAATCTTTCATATTCTCAAAAAAAAAAAAAAAAAACCCAGAAGGCAGCAGTCTAGTACAAAAATATACAACTGGAAGACATTACCACCAACTAGATCTGACAACTAAAAATCATGTTCACGACTGAAAATAAAAGCAAATTAAAACGAAGTACTAAACCAGTGGTCTTATTTAGTCATTTAATCAGGGATATTTATCACCTTAAATTCTTTCAAATAACAGTGTTTGGTTACTCTATAAGAAAAAAAGAGTTAACAGGCCTGGAATCAGGCTGTATTTTGAAAAACTTCTTTGATGAAAAGCATTCCTGATAAAAGTTCTGTACTAACATGAACGATATTAACTCTCTAATAAAAAGCAACCAGGGCTCCCCATCCAGATATGGGTGAGTCTAACTAAAAGGGGGAGAACACATCTACAGATCACAACTATGTAAGAAACTGTGAAAGTAAACAGTAGATAAAAGGTTATCTACATCTGATAAAATGAAAATTCCTCTGGCTAATTTATCTTCACCATTCTGCTTAAGACATGAAGGTCAGAAGTAACCCACAATTAGGTGAGAACCACAGATTATTCTGGAAAAGCATAAAAACCAACTACAATCCTTGTATCCTTAAATCATCACCCAGTATTAATAGTGACCTCTAGTGAACACCTGTAGTCATTACACTAGAGGTCAGCTTTTATGACTGATCTCTTTCAGTATTGTACTTAACTCAAGAGGATGCAGGGACAAAGTTGGCTAATGAAACAATTTTAGAAATCACAGTAACCAAAACTTTTAATAGCCAGTAGCTGAATGTGCAGTGATTTTAACAGCTTCTATATTTAAAAAAAAAAAAAAAATTTTTTTTTTTTTTTTTTTAAAACAAGCAGCCATAAAAACTGTGCTGGGGCTTCTGGTTAAAGTGATTGCAGATTTGGCCTGTGTCAGGTAACTCCCTGAGATCAACTTTATCTTAGATTCTGTATAAAGCCACATTATACCCACAACCTACTAACCTTTTTACAAAAACCCTTCCAACTTAAGGTTCTGCAAGCTGTATACTGCCAAAAACACGCATATGAATTTCCATTTAATGAATAGTGTGATTATACTGATATACCGTACTACTTCCATGACCTCTTAGCTATCTTTCCTTGTTGTGAACCAGAACAGTTTTGGGCTATGAGAAAATGCCAAAAGACAAAAAAGGCCCAAAAAGCCAGAGCTCCCAGTACATCAATAGTCTTTAAATAAAGGTCTCCTCTAAGAAGGCTCATATTGAATCTGACAATTCTACCTTGTGACACCAATGACTCTCCTCCTTAGCTGGTATCTGCATGAAGTTAGTAAGGACCACTGGAAACAATTTGTTTAGGACCTACGTCTTAGAAAATCTTTATAGGCCCAACTCAATGCAGTAACTCATCTTTCATATTAAAGTCAGTACAGCATAATCCAAAACTACCTTTAAGTAGCACATTTAAGGAAACTAAGCCACAAGACTGTTGCATTATAATTTAATCTAATTGCACAAAAATTTGAAATTACAACTCCTCTGGATTTCTAAGAGGGTTATGCATGCCTCCATATTCAATTCTGCACTATTACATTTGAACCATATAGTGAATTTTACATCATGATGGATCAATTTAGAATTCCCATGCAACACCTCAAATTATATAAAATGGAAGCAATTTTTAAGCTTTGTGGAAAGGTCTCATGCTAATGATAAAAGCCTTTTTTAATGGGTCACTTTGGGTTATAATGTACCAGGTTGCTATACTTTTAAAATGTTGGTCACAGAGTATCATGGTCTTTAAACTGGCTCCTACTCCTAAAAAATGGTTAAGTACGAACAATCACATAGGTGACAACCAAAAATCCCCTTCAGCCTCAGTTGTGTTTCTTCTAAGATTTGTGTAACCAACTGATTTCCATGGGACAAGAACTATGGTAATAGTGGGTTCGACTATTACACAATTATGCTAATATTTTATTAATTCAAAAGCACTTTACAAGAAAATAGAAGTATGGCTTCCAATAGGAATGTTATACCTGGACTTGATACCAAGCTCACAGATTTTAGTTTTGCAAGGAAAAACAGGCTTTCGGGTTAAACAACAATTTGTAACCAAAACTTTAATCCCAAGGATTCTCACAAACATATTACAAATGACAGCATGAAAAAAAAATAAATCTTGCACAGTAACTCAAAGTTCAGCTCTACAATGTACCCTTAAACTGGCAAGCCATTGGTATCTTGAATAGTTTCAAATTACCAAACAGAGATTGTTACAAAGAGCTCTGTGTTCATATACAGCAATCACATAAGGAACTTATGACCTAAAGCAAAGGTAAACTAACTTTCTTGCAACTTCCAATTCTACACCAACTGGACACCCCTGCCCAGTATGAAGAAGTTGTTTTTTGTTTTTTTTTTAAACCTCTAATCTAGTTTAACAGTACAGCTTAATTTTTACCTGCTGGCTTGTGTTCACACCAGCTTTTAAAGACTGCTTCTTCAACTACAGCTCCATACTATTATCCCAGCTATGGAAAGACTTCGTTCAATTTTTGCCAGTTTTCGTAATATTAAATGTCAAGCTTTAGCTGGGCAGAAGTTAGAGGTTTATTATCAGTCTATGTGAGACTAAACTTCAAATTCAATTTTGCTTAAGGGGACATTGTAAAGTAACAATTCTTGATATTACATGCCTCATATGATCCATTCAAATCATAGAGAATTACATATTTGTCACTGTTCCAAGAGACAAACAAATGTGAACAGCTAAAACATCTTAAAAATGCACCAAGCTTATGAAGTCTCAAACAAAACTTGAATTTTCTGTACATACTCCTGTCAAATGAAGTTATTTCCTGTACACCACTCCTCTTGCAAACTGATCTTCTATTTCCTTTCATTTGACCTAGATCGGCTAAAACAAAAACAAAAACAAAAAAAACACCAAGAACAAAAGTTAACGTACATTACTTAATGACACAACTACATCAAAGACTTTTATGGAAAAATAGTAAAAATAATCAAAATGGCTTCAGGAAGAGCAGGTCCTCGTTAGTATAGTGGTGAGTATTCCTGCCTGTCAAAATGGCTTCAGGTGACGAGTTCTGTTTTTACCTCATTGTTTATACACAGTCCAAGTCATTAAAGATCTTACCTACGAGACCTAGAGAAGGATCGGGAAGGCTTGTGATTTCTCTCCCGAGACAGCGATCTCTCTCTCCTCCTATCTCTAGAAAGGGACCTAAAACCAGAAGAAAAATAGGACCATTCAGAATTATACACAACAAACATCTGTACGAAGTCTTCAAAAACTAAGTTGGTTCGTTCCGGCAACACTGGCTCTATTACACCACTTGATTCATTACTAAAGCCAGTCTTTTTATCATTAACCATGTCATTTAGAGGACAGTTTAAAGAACAGAAGCGCGGTCATTCCTGAGAACATGCCCAAAAAAGGTAGTTATTTACCTGCTCCGGCTGCGGGAGAAGCTTCTCCGTCTTGGAGATCTAAAAGCAGAAACAGGAAAATTAGGCTAATTGTCAATTAGTATTTATGGCGTGAGGCATTTCCCAACTTTTCAATCTCACTGTTGGGCCCAGTGAATGTGCCGAAGAACTGGCACCCATCGTCCAAAAAAAATAAAACAAAAAAATAAAAAACAGGGGAAAAAAAACGGAAAAGAAAAAAAGGCACAGAAGGATTAAGGAACCAAAAGCTCAAGTGAACAGCAGGTATTCCAACCATGGATTCACTTTAACAAAGAATGCTTCACAGCAGATCTGTCCAATGCAAAACTTCATGTCAAACTAACTTCACTACCCAAACACCACACCAAAATATAGTCCCACAAGTAGTTCCAAAAACAGTACCATAAACCAGTATTTGGAACCCATGCAAACCTGTAAGTCCATGACAAGACTTAGGTACCAGGTGGATAGTGTAATTTTGTGAAAACGCGCTAGGTGTAAATACTGATGCCATTAAGTGCTACATTAGAACTGCATTTGTGATCGTCACATTTAAGAGTGTGTTTAGGCTTATAAAAATTACCTTAGCTTGGCCCACTTCACCCCCAAAATTTAAATTTTGAAAACTGTTAGTAAAACCATTTAAAGGTGATAGGATTCAACAAATTTTTGCTAGAAAGGAAAGCTAAATCTGTTAGAGTTATTAAAATTTTTAGTTTGGCATCTCACACATGCAAATAAGTTTCACTTGAAGGTCTAGTTACATTATGAGTTCCCTATCACCCTTAAAAGTTTTATTCAAGCAATATATATGTACGTTACCATTCAATTATGCACAGCCAGCCTTTGATCCAGAAAAAAGAATTACTTTAAGCCGCTTACTCCTTATTTTAACCAGCAGTAAACTGTATAAGCAGGAAAAACTTACTAGTTTTGGGTTTCAACAAGCTAGAAATGGTGAGGTGAGGCTGCCGGACTGACGGCCAGGAAGAATTTGCTGAAAAGGTTTTGCCAGATGTTGCGTTGGATTTAGTTGGTTGGCGAAGGGGGTGTTGTGGATTTTTCCTGCTTTTTTGTTAGCCGAAGGCTGCTGCTGTAGTTGTTGTGAAGACATTTGGTAAATAAACAGCTGAGCTGATTGGCCAGGAATGTGTGGGCGGTCGAGGTGGCTGCTGCCGATTTGGTTAAGGTTGGAGAGAAGGCTGAGAGAAAACAGCATGCTCGGGAACCAAAGGGCGGTGCAACCTGACGACTGGCCATGCCTGGGTCATGTGAAACGACACCAGCCAAGCTGAATGGGGCGCGCTGGTCACATGACGCTGAAAGGGCTAGTTGACTGGCTAATGCAGACTCAGAGGGTGGTGAGAAGAGACATGATGGTGACTCTGTAACGGGGTTCATTTTTATTAATAGATGGACCAAAAAGCACAAAAAAAAAATGAAAAACAAGCCATCAGTACAACCATCTATTTAGCTAACAAATACTCTTTATTATGATGGGCAACAGTGTGTTGTTTTGTTTTTCAAAATAGCAAAAGGGGCAAGATTTTGAACTCCTATCTCCTAGAAGGACTTCACTCACCTGTAAGAGGTAAATTCAGTCCTATAGAAACTATTTTGGAGGTTTGAGGAGATGTGGAGTTAGCATCCAGACAATACTGCCTGGTCCAAGAATGATGCCATTTTCAATTATAAAAAAACTGAAATCTCTCCTATTTGGGTTTGAAGAACAGATGACTGGGATTACTTTTTTTTTAGCCCCCTTTATCGGTCAGTGACTTTAGTTTCAGAATGATTTCTACTTTACCAGTTGTAACATTACAACAGCTGCCTGGTTGATAAATACTACAATCGTGCTAATAGTAGAAAACACATTTTTGTGAAGAGCTAGAGTTGAATGTAATGTTTGTCATTATGGAGTCAAGAAATGGAAAAAGGCCTAAATTGAAGTATAAGGGAAGACTTGGAAAGATGCAACTAGAAGATGAACTAGAAGATAGATCCAAGATAGAAGTTACTGACTACCAACATGAACAGTGACCTAAAGACAAAAGCCAACACTCAGCACAACTCACATACCCCAAACTACACCCAGCACATGTTTCATAAAAACCTCCGATTCTTCAAAGTTTAAAACCCACCAACAAACTTTAAGAGAAATACCTGCTCCTATTAGCTACTCCATTACACCAATACCTCTAAACACGCTCTCAAGTACCTGCGGCGAGGTGGAGGACTCCTTCTCCGATAATCATCTCGAGGGCGACGACCCCAAGACGGTGGTGGGCCACGATTTCGACTTCTCTTTTCACCATTCGAGAGTTCCACTCTTACTCGGCAGCCACATAATGTTCTAAGAAAAGAAGAAACATTATTAAATTTAAAAAAGCCAAACTGACTTTCTAGGAGATGTGTATTAAAGCAAAAAGAAAGCACTCCTAACTTAGCTTCTTTGCAAAGCACACACCTGAATGTCTGTAGAAGCCTTAACAGCAAAACAAGTTTTTCTCATAAAGAAAACCAACTTCCTTGCATTTCAGTGCTTTGTTCAAGTCCATCTAAATCACTGGGCTCAATGTTAACTTGTTAACGTTACAAGTGTGAAACCCCTGGATTCATCCTCAAAGAACTAGTTCATCTGTACATCCTGCTGGGAGATCCCCCAGCACTTGTTTACTGATCTCACTGTATTTGCTTTGCTGCTGGTCTTTCTCCTCCCTCCACAACCCCTCTCCATGCAAAAGCAGTGAACTGAAGCATTTTGGCCATTTCACACCACCATCTCCCCTCAGTGTTCACACAATAACTGACACTTAGGAAACTGCAGCTGAGAATAGTTGGGAACAAAGTAATCCCCCACCTCTTCATTGTTCCACATCCGTTTAGATAAACCACCATTATTTGGACAGTGATTGAGAAAAGGCGGGGTTCTGGAAAAATCTGTTTCTATAATCTGCTTGGATAAATGACCTTTTACACAGCTTTACAGTCAACCCTCAGACCCCTTAACTTTCGGATCTTAAGGATTAACCATTTATCTTGGTTTCATGAAATCCAGCAGTTTTCAAAGACCAGAAAGGAGGGGGAGAAGGGCAGCACCTGTTCCCTCTAAGATTCAGGTGTTACTTTATCAGCCATTAAGAGGACACCGTAAACGCAAAAGGAAATAGCTACATATTCCACCCTAAATATCTAAACACGTAGAAGATAATGGCATAAGCCCACGTAACCATCATCCAACTACAATTGTCATTTTGTGGCCATTCTTATTTGAAGAGTACCTGATTTCCAATTGTTTCAGAACCAATTCAAAGGTGACACCACGGGTGACACTTTGTGGAAGGTTTAGATCAAAATGCTTTAATCACATTTTGGATGCAAAAATCCACCCAAGAATTGACCCACTAAACTTATGTCTTCACTGGCCACCTGAATAAAAAGATCTTCCCTGTGTATCACCAGTAAAACCATTCAGTCCTTTTTCATTGCAGCAAAGACTTTACATAAGTCTCTAAGAACATTAACTTCAGATAGCCAAGAAGCCATCTAAAAGCCACGTATCCTAGGAATTTTAAATATTAAAAACACAACATTTTTATTATCAATATAAATTAGTCATCAAATTACCTCCCATCTAGTTCTCGAACAGCATCGGCTGCATCTCGGGGATCTTCAAATTCAACAAAAGCAAAGCCGGGAGGGTTTCTAGCAACCCACACACTTCGGAGTGGTCCGTAATAGCCAAAAGCTCGTTCCAATTCAGTCTTGTTACCATTGTTTCCAAGATTACCTACATAAACCTTACAGTCCAATGGACAGGAATCACGATGCATTTCTGTAACAAAAAGAATACCACAAACATTAACCATTTATGCAATAATCTACACAGTGACAAACAGATCCTTGAGAGAATGCTGAAATACCAAAAACCAAACAAGTTACTACCCTCCAAACACCCATTTTTCTCTCATCTGTACTGATAACCACAAAGAAGCCATCACGAATTGCATTAAGAAAAAAAGGTCTCCTTGAAAAATTGAGGGGGGAAAACAAACACCGAAGGAGCATTTACTACAATCTGGGCACAGAGTTAAGGACTTTATTACTACAATTAATCTCAAAAATAAAGCACTTAGAAAAATAGGATGACTTGCTCAGAAGCAAATCCTGGAGACACAAAATCCAAATGAAACCATGCTTAAAACCAGACCGTAGTTAAAGCCGAGTCACTTGAAAAGTGGTACTAATGTGCCCTCATAAGCAAAAACTTAACCAGCTTCACTCCTCGAGCAGCTAAGTGTTAGGTTTTTTAAAAAAATGTACATCACAGCAGCACTACTCTCAAAAGCCAAAATCAAAAGATAAATAGATAAGCAAAATTACCCATACAATGGAATATTACTCAGAATGAAGTATTTATTGATAAATGCTTCAAACATGAATACTGAAAACATGCTATTACTGATGCCAAACTCAAAACTGCACATACTATGAGTCTATGTATGTGAAATATCCAACAGGTAAACCCAGAGACATTACTGGTTACCAGGGGCTGGGGGAGAGGGCAGAGGAAATGGGGGAAAGCTGCTTAATAGGTAGGTATAGGTCTCCTTAGGGAATAAAAAAAAGTTTTGCCACTAGACAGGATGGCTGCACAGCATTGGGAATGTACTGAATACCACTGAATTGCACACTTTAAAATGAAATTTATGTTAATTTCACCTCGGGGGGGGGGATTTCTTAGTGCACGTACTTACTGCCTTTGGGGGCTTATATTTGATAAATCTTCAAAAAGTCACCTCGACAATGAATCTAATCAACTTGTAGATCAGTTTCAACTGCAAAGTGTAGCCAACCCAATAACTCAGCTTAAGGGCTTCTCCTGAAACACCACGTTCTTCTCACTCTGAGGTTACCCAATTAAATTAACTAGTGCAGACACATCCTATTTGCATGACCCCACCCTGTACCCAGGAGTTCTGAAGCCAAATCATTGCTGGAGGTTGGTTTTTTAAAAAACTTAGCCGTAAACCGTTTCAGTTAACTATCAACGGGAAGCTACTACAAGAACAATGCTACTCAAGGAAGATCCTTCGGTTTTAAAAAAAAAAAAAAAGTGATAGGGTGTATGAAGTCAGATTAAAATTAGATAAAAATACGGGTGAGTACAGAAACCAAGTAATACGGATCAAAAGGTCCAATCGCGATTGGTGACTTGAGAAAAATTTCCTGAGTAGCTTCCAAAGAAAACGTGGTGGGGGGGGGAGAGAGAAAAGGGCGCCATAAACTCAAAAGGCCGCGGCGCGGAGTACAATTCAGTTTGCGGCTTCCCCCCCTTCGCCTCAACTTTCGGGTAATCTCACTTCTCACTTCACCCCCTGCCCCGTAAAAGATTATAAACACCTCCACTTTTGAGGCCCAGGTACCTTCTCTAATGGGTCAAAAGCCCCCGCCACCGCCCCATGCTGAACGTCACAAAATGGCGGCGGCGTCTCTTTGTCTCAACCTGGCGCCGCCATTGGGCCTGGTCCCTCCGCGATACTGTTAAGGGCCATTTCCCACTACATTCCTTTAGTCGCCGGTCACTTACCGAGATCGTGGGTTGGAAAGCGGACGCTCAAATCCACACACCCTCAGATGGGTCTTCCCGCTTCCCGCTCCCCTCCCCGCCCGGCTCCCGCAGATGCTCTCCCCGACTTGGCGTCCACGAAATGGCGGACCACCGCCTTCTCCTCGCCCTTATTTATACGCCACGCCGAAGTCACATGATTGGACGGACTCGCCCAATGAGAGTCGGAGGAGGCCGTGACGTTGCGCCCATAAACGCAACGAGAATCACGGTTGCTGGGAGCGCGATCTGGCGGTGCTGCTTGCACGGCGGAGATGTACGCCGCCGCGATCCGGTCATCTCAGGCCTGGGGCTTCCTCGGGTGTTTACGCGTGGCCGACCTCCAAGTTACCCTCAGTTCTCCTCTCCCTCGTCTCCGGGTAGACTGGGGTTTCATAACACCACTGTCGTCACTCCCAAACCCCGATTGAGCCGTTTGCTCCAAATAAGATTTAGGTACCAGATGACTTCATTAATTACTTCATCCTGGAAAATGGTTACACTGGAATGAAGACCATCGCGTTTACAAACGTGCTTTAGAGTTTCTCCCAAGGTCACTGAGCTGTGTGAGGCCAAGCTGCCACCAGATTGTGCCCGCCCACGTCCCACGCTATGGAAAAGCCCGATATGGAAAGTCGGCCCGCTTCTGGCTGGTTTCCCGCCTCTCCCGCAAACCGCAGCGTTTGGCAGAGAGGGGTGGCGTCATTAGCCCGGACTCAAACTGTTTAATAGAAATCAAAAGCAAATGAGACCGGTCAGGCCATCTGGACGCTCACCTTTAGCAAATAACAGCAAAAGGAACTTCCTGAAGAAGAATTAGTTTAAATACTGGGCCCCCAAACGAATGCCAGGAAGGGCACCTCTGACCTTTCTCCTGGATGAGGCTAGATTGCTATGTTGACTTGAGGGTGGGACTCGGGTCCTCAGACCACTCATATCTTCCTCTGTTTTCCACTCCCCCCTAGAAAAACAGAGGCGCAAGAATAGTTAACTACTGGGAGAGAAATACCTCAATCGTGCTTGAAAATGGTTAAGATCTCCCTCTCTGGAACAGTGAGTTAAGCTGGGAAGTTTGTCTGGTGTCCTGAAACCTACTCCCCTACCCTCTTTCAGTGCTGTCTTACTGCTAAAATTTAAATCTCTCAAGAAAAAGAAAAAGAATAATACCTTGTATTTTCAGTCACAAGGTGAAAGATATGCCATTATTGACTTACAGCTCCCAGACACTTTCTTTTGAAGCCTTACCTCCTATTGTGGCTCTACAAGGTTTATCCATAGTGGGGGGAAAAATACAGAAATGTAATGGCTCTGAGCCTTAGTTTTCTCACTGTAAAATACGAATTTCATACTGCAGGGACTGAGCCAGGACCTGGGCTGGCCTAACCTGGGGTGTTTCCCAGGTGAGGGGGGATTTTAGCAAACCCTTTCTCTTTGTCTTCTTACTTTTCTCTCCTTCTCTAGATGTTTTTCTCTTCTGGCTCACTTATATTGCCTTGGTTTGATCTCCTTCTCTGTGTGAGCTTTTCTCCTCTTTTAAATTTTATTTTCTTCTGCCAAAGCAAAGGCTTTAAAGGCAGACAGTCCTGGATCTGAACTACCAAAGTCCCCCTACTTGAACTCAGGACCCTGAGATCAAGAGTCTCGATCTCCGCTGGGGAACTACCTGTCTCACTGTAGACTGTGGTATTGATTCAAGTGTGGTTGGGTTAATTAAATCTTTCCAGTTCTTAGCACCCCTCCCCCACCCCAATTAGTTCAGGAATGGATGAGCAATCCAATCAGACCAGTCAGCTGCTATTTTGCTAATTCTAGCCCTGCTGCTAGGTCAACCAGAGGTGTGCTCATTTCCTCTGACTAGTGGGTTCCTGAGCCAGGGCAGCCATCCTGTTTCCAGGAGGGAAGAGGCAGTCTGCAGTGGATCCAATCTAAAGGGAGAGAACTGAGAGATGCGGAATAGAGTCCTGGAACTCTTGTTTGAGAAGACCTGATCCCAGTTCCACTTCTGGAATTCCCCAACGTACCTTCCCTACCTAACACCTCACCCAATTTGCCTAAGTCACTTGATTTTTTTTTTCCTGTCACTTGCAAACAGAAAGATTCCAATTACTTCATAGACCTATACCTCTGAAACCAACAATACACTATGTTAATTTATTGAATTAAAGTAGTTTTAAAAAAATTCCAAATACAGAAATTACTCTGACACAGACTTCTCAGTACCTCAGATTGAGAATCACAGCACTGAGTTTTCTTCTGATTTCAAATTCACCCCTTACCAATTCACTAAGTACTTTTTTTTTTTAAGGAAAAAAAATGACTGATGGCCAGGCATTAATATCTATGTATAAGAATTACTACTTTAATATTGTGATTGACTTCAAGTACAGCAGAAAATCTATAAGAGCATGGGCCATGACAAAAGTACATTAGCTACTTGGTTCAGCTGTACTCGTAGGAAGCAGATGGCACATTCAACAAAGAGTTAACTGAAGAGGTAATTATTTACAGGGCTAAGGAAACCCACTTGGGATGAGGTTATTCCCAGTGGCAGCTTTTAGACCCTATGAAGCAAGGAACAGAGCAGGATTACCAGAAGCCACTAAATGCTATGGCTATGAATAGAGGCCACTATGGCCTGAGGTAGAGGAACTGCAGCAGCCCAGTTTGGGGGGCGGGGGTAGGGATGGTTAAAAGAGGAATAACTGGACTAATCTCTCTTCCCATAGTCACTTCTATCGCCCAAAAGCCATCGGGAAACCTGAGGGCAAGAGAGCTGAGTGATGCAAGCTTAGAGGTCAGCCTCACGGGGACAGAGCAGGTCAGAGAAGACCAGAAAACTGATTCAGGTCTGTGTTGTCCAGTACAGCAGCCACTGGACACACATAGCTATTTGAGTCCCAATTAGCCTGTGCTGTAAATGTAAAATACATGCTAGATTCCAAACACTCAGTATTTTAAAAAAGGAATGTAAAATATCCCATTTTTACATTGATGATATGTTGAAATGATAGTTTCTTCATGCATTGGGTTAAATAAATGATATTATTAAAATTAACTTAATCTGTTTCTTTATACTTTTTAACTGTGGCTACCAGCACATTTAAAATTACATGTTTAGGGGCACCTGGGTGGCTTCTGCTCCGGTCATGATCCCAGGGGTCCTGGGTTCGAGTCCCACATCAGGCTCCTTGCTCAGCAGGGAGCCTGCTTCTCTGTCTCTCTCCCTCTGCTTGTGCTCTCTCTGTCAAATAAATAAAATCTTTAAAAAAAAAAAGAAGTATGTGCACCAAAAAAAGAAGAAGAAGAAAAAGTATGTGTACCCAGTAGACTTTCCACCCTCCACATAGAATATTCCAGGTGACAACTGGACTTTTTATTTATTTATTTATTTTTAGATTTTTATTTATTTATTGAGAGAGAGAGAGAGAGAGAAAATGATAGCACGAGAGGGAGGAGGGTCAGAGGGAGAAGCAGACTCCCCGCTGAGCAGGGAGCCCGATGTGGGATTCCGTCCCGCGACTCCAGGATCATGACCTAAGCCGAAGGCAGTCGCTTAACCAACTGAGCCACCCAGGCGACCCATGGACTTTTTACTTTCAAAGCGGGGTGGGGTTCTTGTGCCTGGAAAGGAATAATGACTGATTCTGATAGTGTTTTTGTTTTTGTTTTTTAAAGATTTTATTTATTTATTTGAGAGAGAAAGAGACAGAGAGCATGAGCAGGGGGAGGGGCAGAGGGAGAGGGAGAAGCAGACTCCCTGCTGAGTAGGGAGCCTGACTCAGGGCTCCATCCCTGGACCCCGAGATCATGACCTGAGCCAAAGGAGATGCCCAACCAACTGAGCCACCCAGGTGCTCCTAATTCTGGTGTTTTGATTAATATTAAATTAATCAGTTTCAAATTCTTGAATCCAGTTCTTTTTGTACTCTTAAGCTAAACCTTCCAATCATCGTTTTATTTTCTAAAAATTGAATGTTTCTTTTCTTTTTTTTTTTAAGATTTTTATTTATTTATTTGTCAGAGAGAGAGAGCACAATCAGGGGGAGCAGCAGAGGGAGAGGGAGAAGCAGACTCCTCACTGAGCAAGGAGCCCAGTGTGGGACTCAATCCCAGGACCTTGGGATCATGACCTGAGCCGAAGGCAGACGCTCAACGACTGAGCCACCCAGGCGTCCAAATCGAATGTTTCTTAATAAGATCTATAATCCCCACTGTCCTTAGATAAATCTTTAATAGAATCAGAAATTTGGGGTGCCTGGCTGGCTCAGTCCGTAGAGCATGCAACTTTTGATGTCTGGGTTGTGAGTTCAAGCCCCACGTTGATTACTTAAAAATAAAATTTAAAAGGGGCGCCTGGGTGGCTCAGTTAGTTAAGCGACTGCCTTCGGCTCAGGTCATGATCCTGGAGTCCCGGGATCGAGTCCCGCATCAGGCTCCCTGCTTGGCAGGGAGTCTGCTTCTCCCTCTGATCCTCCTCCCTCTCATGCTCTCTGTCTCTCATTCTCTCTCTCTCAAATAAATAAATCTTTAAAAAAAAAAAATAAATAAAATAAAATAAAATAAAATTTAAAAAAAAAAAAAGGTAATGGAATCAAAATTTAATCAGAATTGCCCTAAGCAAACTTTACACACTTGACTGATTTAATTCCTTTAAATATATCCAGCAACATTTGTACATTTAATATACTTAATTTTCTGAAACATCACAAAGGTCTATCACAGCAGACTGAATTCTCACAAGCAAGATCTCTAGTGTTCATGGATCAGAAGGCTTAATATTGTTAAGATGGCAATATCACCCAAAGAAATCTATGGATTCAATGTAATCCCTATCAAAATTCCAAAGGCCTTTTTTTGCAGAAATGGAAAGTCAATCCTCAAATTCATATGAATTCACAAGAGGCCCCAGTAAACAAAAATAATATTAAAAAATAGGAACAAATTTGGAGGAATCACATTTCCTAACTCCAGAACTTACTACAAAGCTATAGTGCTTAATAGATTGTACATATACATTAGCACAAAGATAGATAGACCAATGGAATAGAATTGAGAGTCTGGAAATAAACCCATACATCCACGGGCAACTGATTTTTGAACAAAGGCCAAGACTATTCAATGAAGAAAGAATAGTCTCTTCAACAAATGATGTTGTGACAACTGGATATTCACAAGCAAAAAAAAAAAAAAAAATGAAGCTGAAATACTACCTCATACCATACAAAAAAGAATTAACTGCAAATGCATCAATGACCTGAGTATTAGATTCCAAACTATAAAACTCTTATTCGAAAACATGGGGGTAAATCTTCATGACCCAGGATTTGGCAATGGGTCCCTAGATATGACACCAAAAGTACTAGCAACAAAAGAAAAAACAGTTAAATTGAACTTCATCAAAATAAAAATGTTTGTATGTTAAAAGGCATTATTAAAAAAGTGAAAAGGCAGCTGCTATGTAATGAAGAATTTGTCTGGTCAGTGTCCCAGGTTCCTGACATTGAGCTTCTAAAACCCTTGGAATTTCCTGAGCAATCACATGATTAGAGGGTTGGGACTTTGAGCCAGCCCTACCCTGGGAAGAGGGGGGTGGGGGTGGGGGTTGGCAATGAAGTCAATCAGGTAGCCAGTGGTTTACTCAGTTAAACCTATATAATCAAACTCCCATTAAAAACTCTAGACTGAAGCTCAATGGAGCTTCCTGATTGGTACATATATCAATGTGCTTGAAGAGTGATGCACTCTGATTCTATGAAGAGAGAACACAACTCTGTGTTGGGGACCCTATGCATCTCCCTATTTGGCTCTTCCTGATCTATATCTTTTTTTTTTTTTTAAAGGCATCTCCAGGGGTGCCTGGGTAGCATCTGCCTTTGGCTCAAGTCATGATCTCAGGGTCCTGGGACCAAGCCCCACATCAGGCTCCCTGCTCAGCGGGGAGCCTGCTTCTCCCTCTCTTCCTGCTTGTGCTGTCACTCTTCTTTCTCTCTCTCAAACAAATAAAATCTTTACAAAATAAATAAATAGAGCGCCTGGGTGGCTCAGTTGGTTAAGCATCTGCCTTCGGTTCAGGTCATGATCCCAGGGTCCTGGGATCGAGCCCCGCATCAGGCAACCTGCTCAGCGGGGAGTCTGCTTCTCCCTCTGCTTCCCTCTGCTTGTGCGCATTCTCTCTCTGACAAATAAATAAACTCTTTAAAAATAAATAAATAAATAAATAAAACAAAAAATAAAAGGCTTCTCCACACCCCACGTGGGGCTTGAACTCAGGACCCTGAGATCAAGAGTCTACCGACCAAGCCAGCAGGGCACCCCCCATGACCTACATTCTTTTTTTTTTTTTTAAGATATTATTTATTTATTTATTTGACAGAGAGATAGAGAGCACAAGTAGGCAGAGCGGCAGGCAGAGGGAAAGGGAGAAGCAGGCTCTCCGCCGAGCAGGGAGCCCGATGCGGGGCTTGATTCCAGGACCCTGGGATCATGACCTGAGCCGAAGGCAGCCGCCTAACCGACTGAGCCACCCAGGCGCCCCCTACATTCTTTATAATAAAAATGGAACTGCAAGTATAGTGGTTTCTTGCATTCTGTGAGTCATTCTTGTGAATTATCAAACCCAGGGGGTCATGGAAACCCCTATATTTGTAACCACATGTTCAAGAGTGCAGGTGGCCTGGAGACGTCCAGATGCTGAAGCTGGTGTCTGAAGTGGAAGCAGTCTTGTCAGGAACCATGCCCTCAAACCTCCAGTTTTTGATGCTAACTCTGGGTGTCTACTATCAAACTGAATTGTAGCACACCAGTTGGTGTTGCAACAGGTCAAGTGGAAATGGGATAATAGCCTACAGAGCAGAAGAAAATATTTTGCAGGGGCGCCTGGGTGGCTCAGTCGGTTAAGCGTCTACCGTTGGCTCAAGTCATGATCCCAGGGTCCTGGGATCGAGCCCCATGTTGGGCTCCCTGCTCAGCAGGGAACCTGCTTCTCCCTCTCCTCCCTGCTCATGTTCTCTCTCTCTCAGATAAATAAGTAAAATCTTAAAAAAAAAAAATTTGCAAATCACATATCTGATAAAAAAAAGTCATATCATATATCTGGTAAGGGTCTAATACTTGGAACTAGTATAGAGCAGTCTTACAACTCAACAACAACAAAATAACTCAATTAAAAAATGTCCGGGTGCCTGGGTGGCTCAGACAGTTAAGCGTCTGCTTTTGGCTCAGGTCATGATCCCAGGGTCCTGGGATCGAGCCCTGCATCAGGCTCCCTGCTCAGCAGGAGCCTGTTTCTCTCTCTGCCTCTCCCCCTGCTTGTGTGCTCTCTCTGTCAAATATGAAATAAAATATTTTAAAAAAATAAAAATAATAAAAATTTTAAAATGTCCAATAGCATATTAAAAGATGCTCACCTCATTAGTCATTAGGATAACGCAAATCAAAATCACAATGAGGTATAGCTTCACACCCATTTGGATGGCTATCATAATGTTTGAAAGCAAAATAACAAATAGTGGTGGAGGTATGGAGAAATTAGAACCCTCCTACACAGCTGGTGGGAATGTAAAATAGTACAGCTACTATGGAAAAGTTTTGCCATTCTTCACAAAGTTGAACATAGAATTACCTTATGACCTCGTAATTCCACTTCTAGGCATAGACCTGAAAGAATGAAGACTGGTCCTCAAACAAGTCCATGCACATGTATATTCACAGTGGCTGTATTCACAATTGCCAACAGGTAGGAACAGCCCAATGTCCATCAATGAATAAACAAATCTCAGTATATACATACCATGAAATATGATTCAGCTGCAAGAAGGGATAAAGTACCGGTATATTCTACAAAATGATAAGCCTTGAAAACATGCTGAGTGAAAGGAGCCAGGCACAAAAGGTCACATATTGTATGATCTCACCGATATGAAATATTCAGAATGAGTAAATTCACAGAGTTAGAATGCAGATTGGGATTTGTCAGGGATGAGTGGGGAGAAATTTTTTTTTTTTAAGATTTTATTTGGGGGATGCCTGGGTGGCTCAGTCGTTAAGCGTCTGCCTTCGGCTCGGGTCATGATCCCAGGGTCCTAGGATTGAGTCCCGCATCGGGTTCCTTGCTCAGTGAGGAGCCTGCTTCTCTCTCTCCCTCTGCTGCTCCCCCAAGCTTGTACTCTCTCTCTCTTTCTCTGACAAATAAATAAATAAAAATTAAAAAAAAAAAAGATTTTATTTGGGAAGGAGAGTGAGAGAGAGAGAGCGGGAGCTTGCGTGCACTAGTGGGGGAGGGAGAAGCAGACTCCCCTGCCGAGCAGGGAGCCTGGCCTGGGGCCCCATCCCAGGACCCCGGGATCATGATCTGAGCTGAAGGCAGATGCTTCACCGACTGAGCCACGCAGGAGCCCCGGGGAGCAGATTCTCAATGGGTGCCATGTTTCCTTTTGGGATGATGAAAATATTTTGGAGTATTCTAAACCTCTAAGCAACTCTTATAAATGTAATATAATAGACTGAATATTTGTGTTCCCCCCACCCACCACCAAATTCATATGTTGAAATGCTAATCCCAATGTGATCATATTTAGAGGCGGGCCTTTAGGAGGTAATTAGGTCATGAGCATGGAGTCCTCATGAATGGGATCAGTACCCTTATAAGAAGAGGATAGAGTACCATCTAGCCCTCTTTCAACCATGTGAAGACACATAGAGAAGCAGGCACACATAGAGACATGTAGACACCTGGTGAACCCGAAGAGGGCACTCACCAGAACCAGACCATGCTGGCTGGCACCCTGATCTTGGACTTACAGCCTCCAGAACTGTGAGAAATAAATTTATGTTATCTATAAGCCACCCAGGCTGTGGTACTTTGTTAGAGCAGCCCAAGCTAGGACATTTAATAAATCAAATCTATACGAAATTTAAAAAAAATTATTTTTAATTTAATTTTATTTTTTAAGATTTTATTTATTTGACACAGAGAGAGAAACAGCGAGAGAGGGAACACAAGCAGGGAGAGTTGGAGAGGGAGAAGCAGGCTCCCTGCCGAGCAGGGAGTCCGATGCGGGACTCGATCCCAGAACCCTGGGATCATGACCTGAGCCGAAGGCAGATGCTTAACGACTGAGCCACCCAGGCACCCCTAAAAAAAAATTTAATCAAATAAATCAAATCTATAGATATGATACATCAGAGTGTTGACTCTGGACCTGCATGTGGAATCTGAACTCTGACTAAATATTTGATGACATTAAGGAATTACAATTAATCTTTAAAGAATTATAGCAATACTATGCTTATGGGTTTTTTTAAAGATTTTATTTATTTATTTGACAGAGAGCACAAGCAGGCAGAGCAGCAGGCAGAGGGAGAGGGAGACACAGGCTTCCCGCTGAGCAAAGAGCCCGACTCGGGGCTCCATCCCAGGATCCTGGGATCATGACCTGAGCCGAAGGCAGACGCTTGACCAACTGAGCCACCCAGGCGCCCCTATGCTTATGATTTTTAAAGTCTCTATCTTTTTTTTTTTTTTTTAAGATTTTATTTATTTATTTGACAGAGAGAGACACAGCGAGAGAGGGAACACAATCGGGGAGTGGGAGGAGGGGAAGCAGGCTCCCCGTGGAGCAGGGAGCCCGATGCGGGGCTTGATCCCAGGACCCTGGGACCATGACCTGAGCCGAAGGCAGACGCTTAACGACTGAGCCACCCAGGCGCCCCTAAAGTCCCTATCTTTTAAAGATATGTGCTGAGATACACATGAAATGATATGAGGTTCTAGATTTGCTTCAAAATAATATGGGGATGGAGGAAGTGGACGGGGGCACAGATAAAGCAAGCTGAGAGTGGCTGGCTGAAGCTGGGTAATGGGTACTCTTATTATACTATACTCTCCTGTCTACTTTTGTTATATGTTTGAAATTTTCCATAATAAAGAAAAAAAAAGCGAAGCAGAAAGAGGAGAGTGGGAAGAAAAAGAGAGAAGAAATAATTATCCTGCTGCTGATGTCATAATAATGTAGCATTTTATAGATTATGGCACATTTAGGGGCGCCTGGGTGGCTCAGTCGTTAAGTGTCTGCCTTTGGCTCAGGTCATGATTTCGGGGTCCTGGGATTGAGCCCTGAGTTGGGCTTCCCACTCAGCAGGAAGCCTGCTTGTCCCTCTACCCTCACCCAACTCATGCTTGTGCACTCTCTCTCTCTCTCTTTCAAATAAATAAATCTTTAAAAAGAGAAATCTTTGGATTATAGCACATTTACATGCAGTCATTCAGAGGAGACAAGTGAGCTCCCAGCTTCTTCTTAACCCCCTTCCCTGCCAGCCACAAGAGCCCTGCCTGCCTTGGGAGCGAGGCCAGCCTAACACATAGAAGACAATAAATATTCATCAGAAGTGAGTATGAAAGCTCTCATTCCCAGCCCTGCCCACACTTGCCCAGAGGCTCTGCAGCGATCAGTCCTTTCAGGCTTGGCCTTAGAGCAAAGACAGACTGTAAGATAGGGACCCCCTAACAATAGCACCTTTTGCTCCTTGTCTCTTTCCAGCCTCACCAAGCAGGCCTCGATTGCTTCCAACTGCTTGCCACGTAGTTTAGAATTGAAATTACAAGTATACCTAGCTGAAGCTTTATTCTCCAGGCAAAAATCTGTAGCTTGCTTCATGAGTTTTTATTTGTTTTTATTTTAAAGTTTAAGGAGCAGGGCCAGAGAGCAAGCGAGGGCTGCTCATTCCAAGTTATAGTTGATAGTTCTGTTCAAGTTATACTTCTTCTCTCTCATTCACCACGTTGTGTCTGGGGAAGGTGAGCTTGTCTAGTTTCAGGACCTAAGTTCTTTGCTTTATCTTTGGTGGGGTGTTTATTTACCTCAAAGTGTGTCACAGAATCAAAAAGTTTGGGAAACACTGAGTTTCAGGCCTTCCAAACTTTCATTTCAAGTTGGTTCCCAGTTTCCAACAGTCATCAGTTAAGGATCTGATTTCTCCAAGCCCGAAGTGTCCCATGACCATGGAAGTGTGGGAGTAAGCTGAGAGCTAATTTGAGTAATTCCATTTTCCTGACAGTGCCTACCCACCAAATACCTTTCTCTGCGAGTAGCAACTCCCCACCCTCAACCCACCACACGCACTAATCTTTCACCTTGGTTTTCTCTGGGGATTTATCTGATTTATAAAATGTAATTGTACACTTGAAACCAGGGGAAACTGGGATACAGCAGCGTTAAGTAACTTGCCTAAGGTCACACAGCTTGTCAGGGATGGAGGTGGGATTCAAACCTCAGGTTTGGCTCCACAGCATGATGATCATTTGAGGAGTGCAATGTAGCAATGCTCAGAAACTGTGGCCATTTGGAAAAGCTGCCTTTGACTCTCTGGGTGTGTGCTTTTGTTTGTTTCAGGTCCAAGGAACAACATGTTACAGAACACATGTCCTTCTTTGCTGTGCCAGCCCCCTCTGGCAGCTCAGCTCCGGAGCCTCCTTTTCTGACTTAAGCTCCACGCTCTACCCCCACACCCTCCGGGTGAACGTCAATGCCTGCCTCAGTGTATTGCCTTATTTGGTTCTCAGACCCACAAAGAGGTCTGGAAAAGGATCCAGGCCTGAGTAAAAGGATTGCTTATGCAGCTAGGAGATGAGAAATCTTTATTTCATGGATCCTGGTTGGTGTTGTGGAAATCACAAATACAGGGAAACGAGTTTGCTCAAAAGCAACTACAAGAAGGAACTGAAAAGAGCCAACAGAGGTATTGAGATGTCACAAGTTCTAATGTGTGCTTAATTCTGTGCTGGGAAAGAGATTTGTCTTTTTTTCAGCTCCCCCATGGCTGTCTCTTTTTTCCCTTCTTTTCTGAGTTTCTAGGGCCTACACACCAATCTCTAGTTTATAGCCAAGGAAACTCACAAGCCTAGAAAGTGCAAAAAATTTTGGGTAGCTGGTACATAACTGTTGTCAGAATTTAGCTATGCTTACATGTAGCACTTAAACAGCTTTTTAAACTGGGTTTAGAGAGTCTCTCCTCTTTCTCCCATTCATTTTTTCTTTTTAAGATTTTATTTTTGGGGCGCCTGGGTGGCTCAGTCAGTTGGGCACCTGACTCTTGGTTCTGCTTAGGTTGTGATCTCGGGGTTGTAAGATCAAACACCACAATGGGCTCCATGCTCAGTGGGGAGACTGCTTGGGATTCTCTCTCTCCCTGCGCCCATCCCCCACCTCTCTTTCAAATAAATAAATCTTTTTTTTAAAGATTTTATTTATTTATTTGAGAGAGAGAGAGAGCGAGCGCACATGCCCACACATGAGCAGGAGGAGGGGCAGAGGGAGAAGCAGGCTCCCCTTTGAACAGGGAGCCAGACTGGGCTCGATCCCAGGACCCTGGGATCATGACCTGAGCCCAAGGCAGACGCTTAACTGACTGAGCCACCCAGGCGCCCTGAAATAAATCTTAAAAAAAAAAAAAAAAGATTTTATTTTTAACTAATCTGTACACCAACATGGGGCTCAAACTTACAACCCAGAGATCGAGTCACATGTTTCACCGACTGAGCCAGCCAGGCGCCACTCCCACTCTCATTTAATCCTTGAAATTCGCTGAAGCAGATGTTTTCATTCTCTCCATTTTATGGATGAAAAAATTGAGGCACAAAAAATTATATCACTTACCCAAGGTCCCAGAGCTCAGAATTACCAGAACTGGGTCTGACCCCTGAGTCAGGATACTAGCCACAGACCCACTCTGCTTCTGAGCCCTCTAGGTATCTGGAATTCTTATTCTACCCAACCCATCACAGATTGATCCCCTTCCTCCTGCATCTCTGTCTTTTCCTTCTCAGTTTTATAAGTTCCCAACTATCTGGCTTCTCCTCAGTGCCCGCTAATGCAGGGAACCCTCATGGTTTCCTCTCGGTCTCTGTGGGGCACTCCAATCAGATGAGGGGCCACCAAATGTGGGGCGTCAAACCTGGGTGGGGCCAGCGGCAGCCGCCTATGTAGTGAAAGAATTCACCCAAGGCAGAACAAAAGAGAGAATTTTATGGAATACTCCGCAAGGGAGCAGCGTGCAGGACAGCAAAGGAGAGACTGCCTGCTCCGAAGTGGTGGTGGTGGGGTATAGTTATAGGATGGATTGAGGGAGTATGGGGACAAATGGAATTTTCCCTTTTTTGGTAATCTCAGGAACTGTGCCTGGTTGTAACTAGTCAGTTAGGGCCTATGGCTGACTTGAGGTGGGTCACCTAATGAGCCTATTTGCCTTCATAAAAGGGCACTGTGGGCCCTTTTACCTTATTCAGGTTTCCAGTGCTCAAATTTGTTG
Source organism: Leptonychotes weddellii (assembly GCF_054177405.1). Classification (NCBI taxonomy): domain Eukaryota; kingdom Metazoa; phylum Chordata; class Mammalia; order Carnivora; family Phocidae; genus Leptonychotes; species Leptonychotes weddellii. The sequence goes on along the minus strand of NC_138376.1, from coordinate 27,025,966 downwards.
ACTAAAAATGGCCTCTACAGTCTCCTCCTGGCTCCCTGTATGTCTCTCTCCAGGAGGGAGCTTGTCTAGTTTCAGGACCTAAGTTCTTTGCTTTATCTTTGGGGGTGTTTATTTCTTCGTGCTTAAAACATACATCCAGCAGTGCCTGGCTGGCTCAGCCAGTGGAGCGTGTGACTCTTGATCTCGGGGTCTTGGGTTTGAGCCCCACACTGGGCACAGAATTTACTTAAAAATTAAATTAAATTAAAAAACCCCATACATCCAAATATTACACATGCCTTTATGTCCCCAACATTCTTCAGACTCCCAATTCACTCTTTCCATTCTATGCCCCACATTTGAGCCTCACTGCTTCCAGGCTACCTTTTTTATTTTTTTTAAGATTTTATTTATTTATTTGAGAGAGAGAGAGAAAAAGAGAGCGTGCGCGTGTGCACGATTGGGGGTGGGGGAGGGGCAGAGGAAGAGGGAGAAGCAGACTCCCCGCTGAACAGGGAGCCTGGGGCTCCATCCCAGGACCCTGAGATCATGACCTGAGCCGAAGTCAGAGGCTTATCCTGCCTTCTTCCTAGTCATCTTGTCTTTCCTTTCCAGAAACAAGCTGCATACCTCTGTATTTGGTCCCCTTTGCCTGGAATGCCCTAGCCAGGGTTTTTCAAACTTTTGATCCCAACAGTAAAAAATACATGGGACAACACAACCCAGTACCCACAAGTACATGACCCAAGGGTGGGCACATCTCAACAGTGGTTGACAACACCATGTTCATGTTCAAGTTAGAATATAGGTGCCAGGTCACACCAGTTAGAATTCCAATCCAGGGTGCCTGGGTGGCTCAGCTGGTTAAGCGACTGCCTTCGGCTCAGGTCATGATCCTGGAGTCCCTGGATCGAGTCCCGCATCGGGCTCCCTGCTGGGCGGGGAGTCTGCTTCTCCCTCTGACCCTCCCCCCTCTCATGTGCTCTCTCTCATTCTCTCTCTCTCAAATAAATAAATAAAATCTTAAAAAAAAAAAAAAGAATTCCAATCCAGTTTGTGTCCACACCCAGGGGAGTTATTCAAAATATTTAACCCTGGTTCAGCCTAGACCCCAGCTAATCAAAACAGTCATGAGAGGGTGGCAAGAGAAGAGACTAGGGCTCAAGGTGGGTGGGAGATAGGCACTGGGATAGGGATGGGGGTTCTCAGAGTAGCAGCTGTTTACCAACAAACAGAAGTATTTGAATTTTTTCCCCCATCCTTCCCCCTCTTGAATTTTTTTTTTAAGAGAGAGAACATGCAAATGAAGAGAGAACAGGGGTGGGAGGAGCAGAGGGAGAGAGAGAATCTTAAGCAGGCCCCACACTTAAGCATGGCCCAACTCCAGGGCTAGATCCCTCAACCCTGACATCATGACCTGAGCCGAAATCAAGAGTCAGACGCTTAACCAACTGAGCCACCCAGGCGCCCCAGTATTTGAATATTTTAACAGCTGTTACCTCTGTTCTAGAGCCTTTCAGCTGAAAATCAGTCCTGTCTACCCCCTTAACTTCATGTCTAAACCTGCTTTCAGGTTCCTGGCTTTTCTGCTTCTCGCCACTTTGTGCCTCATCCTTGCTTGGAAAACAGCCCAGGAGATCAGCCCTAATTAATTCTAATTTCCTAAAGAAAAGCAGTCTGCTCAGACAGAAGTCAGTGAAGGGGGATCTAATGGCAAAGGGATGTATTCCAGGCCTGTTGGGCCACAGTGTTCAGCTTCTGTGCCACACAAGCAGGTGCTGAGAAGCGCAGCACAACAGCCTGTGAGACACTTGGCCATGACCCTGCTGCAAATGAGGGAGTTAATGGTGGGGAGATGAAATGTTTCTCAATAGACTCTGACCACGTTGCTAGGAAGCAGGCACCCAGTACGGGCATACTGTGACAAGTCTTCGAAGTACCTTAGCAACCGAGACCTTTAATTCTGGAAGAAAACTCATATCAGGATTCTTGATTGTCGGCTGAGACTGAGACCTTGAGCAACTTTTCAGTCTCAAGCTCTTTTGAGTCTCACTATCCTATCTTTCCTTTTACAAAACAGGAAAAGAATGACTGACCTGAATCAAAAAGGCATGTGAGGATTCAAACAACTCTTTGTTTTGAAAATTGGCAACCAAAGGGAAAGCTTAAACATTTAAGCTCAGTTCTGGTGGGAACTATATTTAGGGTAACTATGTAACCTCAGTTGATGAGAGAAAGCTCTATTTTACTGAGAATACCAGCTAATCAATGTAGAAGTAATGTTAGTAATATAAAACCAGGAGTGCCTGGGTGGCTCAGTCGGTTAAAGTTAAGCATCTGCCTTTGGCTCAGGTCATCCTGGGATGGAATCCTGCATCAGGCTCCCTGCTCCATGAGTAGACTGCTTCTCCCTCTCCCTTTGCGCCCCCATTCATGCGCATGCGCACATGCTCTTTATCGCTTTCTCAAATAAATAAATAAAATCTTAAAAAAAAAAAAAAAGGAAATATAAAACCTGTGGTGCCTGGGTGGTTCAGTCTGTTAAGGGTCTGCCTTCGGCTCAGGTCATGATACCAGGGTCCTGGGATCCAGCCCCGAGTCGGACTCCCTGGGCTCTTTGCTCCTCGGGGAGTCTGCTCCTCTTTCTTCATACCCCCTCTCCCCCACTCATTCTCTTTCTCTCAAATAAAATCTTCAAAAAAAAAATATATAAAATCAGCATTTTGCAAGCTCTAGTAAAATTAATGCAAGAATTGTCAACTGGGGCGCCTGGGTGGCTCAGTTGATTAAGCGACTGCTTTCGGCTCTCAGGTCATGATCCTGGAGTCCCGGGATCGAGTCCCGCATCGGGCTACCTACTCAGCAGGGTGTCTGCTTCTCCCTCTCCTGCTCCCCCCTCTTGTGCTCTCTCTCTCACTCTCTCTCTCAAATAAATAAATAAAATCTTAAAAAAAAAAAAGAATTGTCAACTGGTGTTAAAATTAAGAACCCTGACCATACTAAATGTTAGCAAGGATATGGAGGAATTGGAACTCTCATGCAGTGCTGGGTGGAATGTGAAATGTACAAACACTTTGGAAAACAGTTTGGCAATTTTTTAAAAAGTTAAACAAATAGCCATCATATGACTCAGCCATTCCACTCCTACGTATTTACCCAAGAGAAATGGAAGTGTATGTCCACACAAAGACTTACACATGAATGTTTGCACGGATTTCTTTGTAATAGCCCCAAAAAATTCTTTGAAGAGATTAAGGGTATGACTCATAGATCCCCTCAGCCATCTCAATAAAAGAAAAAAGAAACAGAGATGGGATTATCTGGAAAAGATAACTGGAAAGATCTCTTGTCTACTGGAATGAATCCCCACACCATTCACAGGAGACCCACAAGGCTCTTGAGAAGTTTATACTCAGCAGAACAGCTTGGACTGAAAGGGACAGAGAAGATAAAATGAAAGAAGGCTGCCGGACACCCAAAATTCTACAGACAGGAAGCAGGCTGATAAATCTATTCAGCTTTGAACATATAATCCTTTCATGAAAAAGGGAGAATGACTCAGGATGAAGCCTCAAACCCTGAAAACCGAGCTAAGGGTCATGGATTATTCCCAAAGCCTTGAAACCTGATGAGAGTTTACCTGACTGAATTTTGGAATTTCTTGGGACCAGTGATTCCTTTTTTCCTTCTAGAATAGGAATGTCTATAACTGTTATCCTATGCCAGTCCCACCATTGTCTTTTGGGAGCAGAAAACTTTCTAGTTTCACAGGTCCACAGATGGAGAAGAATTTTACCCCAGGATGGTCTATATCCAGAGTGTCACATATATAATTTAGATGATTTCAATGATGAGATTTTAGAATTCGAGTTCATGCTACAATGGGTTGAGATTTTGGGGGTCTTGGAATGAGGTAAATATATTTGGCATATGAAATGGACATAAATCTTTGGGGATCACAGAGCAGGTCATGGTAGGCAGAATAATGGTCCCCCAAAGATGTCTGCATCCTAATCCCTAGAACCTATGAATGTGTATGTTACATGGCAAAACAGAATTAAGATAGGAGATGGAATTAAGTTTACCAATCAGATGACCTTGACATAGGGAGATTATCCTGGATTACCTGGGTAGGCAGTATATAATCAAAAAGTTCCTCAAAAGTGGAAGAGAGAGAGGACTATGAAGAATTGTCAAAGAGATGGAGTTACTGGCTTTTCAGATGAATAAAGGGGACCACCCGCCAACGAATGTGGGCAGCCTTTAGGAGCTGGAAAAGGTAGGGAAATGGATTCTCGGCTCAAGCTTCTACATAGGAGTGCAGTCCTGCTGAGACCTTGATTTAAACCCAATGAGGCCCATGTTAGAAAATACATTTTGTGTTGTTTGTGATAATTTGTCACAGCAGCAATAGAAAATCAACACAGTACCCTTTAAAAATGTGCCTTTTATTGCATGTCAGTTATACCTAAATAAAGCTGTTAAAAATTGAATGGTTGAGGGATGCCTGGGTGGGTCAGCGGGTTAAGCATCTGCCTTCCGCTCCCGTCCTGAGCAGTTGGGCTCCCTGCTTAGCCGGGAGCCTGCTTCTCCCTCTCTGCTGCTCCCCCTGCTTGTGCTCTCTCCCGCTCTCTCTCTCTCTGTCAAATAAGTAAATAAAATCTTAAAAAAAAATTAAATGGTTGATAGAGCATTGGATGCACAAATAGTGTCAGTTAATATCATATTGGTTCATTTTTAGTCTCAGATTGGAGGTGGAGTAGATGTAATCATATCGTGGGAGAATCAGACTGTCATTCCCCTGAGACTGGTGAATTTTAGCCTAAGTAGCGGGTCTAGATATTAGGTATCTTCTGATGATGTGGTATGAATACACAACACTACCTAAAGTGTAGTCTAGCCAAAATGTTTAAATTGAGTCTCTTACAAGACAAACCATGAGAGACTATGGACTCTGAAAAACAAACTGAGGGTTCTAGAGGGGAGGGAGGTGGGGGAATGGGTTAGCCTGGTGATGGGTACTGAAGAGGGCACGTACTGAATGGAGCACTGGGTGTTATACGCAAACAGTGAATCATGGAACACTACATCAAAAACTAATGATGTAATGTATGGTGATTAACATAACAATAAAAAATTAAATTAAATTTAAAAGATTGAGTCTCTTACACATTTAGATACAACTTTTTTTCTTTTTTTTTAAAGTAATCTCTAGGGGCGCCTGGGTGGCTCAGTCGTTAAGTGTCCACCTTCTGCTCAGGTCATGATCCCAGGGTCCTGGGATCGAGCCCCACATCGGGCTCCCTGCTCCGCGGGAAGCCTGCTTCTCCCTCTCCCACTTTCCCTGCTTGTGTTCCCTCTCTCGCTGTGTCTCTCTCTCTGTCAAATAAATAAAATCTTTAAAAAATAAAAAATTAAAAATAATTAAAAATTAAAAAAAAATAAAGTAAGCTCTATGCCCAACATGGGGCTTAACCTCAATGACCCTGAGATCAAGAGTCACATGCTCTATCGACTGAGCCAGCCAGGCGCCCCTAGATACAACTTTTAATTTACAGTAAATTCAAGGTGCAAGGTAAACACTGGCACAAGGAAGTAAACAGAGAAATCAGAAAGTGGAATGTTTTGCAGGACACTTGGCCTTTTCTTTCTGAAAGTCAATGTCAGGCTGAAAGGAAAAGAAGCTGCTAAGGGCTCAGTCAGTTAAGCATCTGCCTTCAGCTCAGGTCATGATCCCAGGGTCCTGGGATGGAGCCCCGCATTGGGTTCTCTGCTCCGCGGGAAGCCTGCTTCTCCCTCTCCCACTCCCCCTGCTTGTGTTCCCTCTCTTGCTGTGTCTTTCTCTGTCAAATAAATAAATAAAATCTTTAAAAAAAAAAGAGAGAGAGAGATTTGAGGGGCGCCTGGGTGGCTCAGTCGTTAAGCATCTGCCTTCCCCTCAGGTCATGATCCCAGGGTCCTGGGATCGATCCCCACATCGGGCTCCCTGCTCGGCGGGAAGCCTGCTTCCCCCTCTCCCACTCCCCCTGCTTGTGTTCCCTCTCTCGCTGTGTCTCTCTCTGTCAAATAAATAAATAAAATCTTAAGAAAGACAAAACAAAACAAAACCCTTTTAACTCATTTACTACACGTAGACATGCATGAATTCCTATGCGGAAGGAACTATTTTTGTACCTATTTTTCAGAAGAGGAAATTCTGACACAGAGAGGTAAGTAACTTGCTTAAGTACACATAGGTAAGGATAAAGTGGGAGAACCAGAATTCTAACCCAGGGAGTCAGCTCCAAAGCCTGTCCTTTGAACCACTCTCTCACATGCCTCTCATCCCACCAGACACATGGTGAGAAATGAGTATCTGCTGATATATGTCTCTGATTCTCCAAACAAGTGATTCATGTGGCATTTGAACAGAGTGCTCTGTTAAAGGTATTGGTATATTCAAGGTGATGCAGAGTTAGGGAGCCTATTTTCTGACTTTTGCATTTCATGATGAATAAGAGTTCTGTGTGAAGAGCATAGACTTAAAAGTCAGATAATTCTGGGTTCAAACTGGCTCCACAGCAGGGACAGATCCAGATTTGGTGGGGACTGAAGTTTATACAATATTGAAAGCTCCTTTTAAGGAGAAGAATAAAGCTTATGGATACAGAATTAGATGCAGGGTCTGGAAAGAGGCCCATGGAAGAGAGGATGCCTTCAGTTTCCTTAGTTTCATTAGCTTCCTGCTTAATTTGCCTCTGTCTGCCCCACACTGGCCCTTTCTTTCTGACACTCTGTGTTCAGATCTCTGAAATAGGGTTAACAATGCTTACTTCTTATGGATGCCAGGGGATCCGCTGGAGGGCCTAGCACAGTGTTTATTGAGTAGGTATGCAATAAGTGATTGTTAACAATAATATAATAATGATGATGATGGAAAAAACAGAATACTTCAATTAGAAGCCAGTTTCTAAACAGGGTTTTGAAATTAAAAACATGATGTGGAGATTAGTTTGTCAGTTCATTTAAGCCTCAGTTCTGCAACTTAGCTCTCCCTGGAGTCCAATTATTCTGGTTTCTCCAAAGAGAAGTCTAAATAAGAATAAGAAAACAGAGCATCTAAAAACAAAGGCAGATAGAGTATCATGGGAGAAAGTCCTCTGCAGGGGCCCCCAAAGGCCAGATTTCCACTGTGTGGATGTCAACAAGAAGAAAAGATATTTAACCATTTTAAGTCTTTCTCCATCAGCCAAAGAGAGGCAGATTTCAAGGTGTATTTTGGTGTTGAGAGAGAAGGCAGCTGGATAAACCCCATCCTGGCCTGTGTCAAGTTTTAGCCACCCGCAGGCAGATATTTTGTGCGTGTTGTTCTGCTGTGTCCTGAAGGATTATCACAAAGCAGGAGGCTTCTGGAGTTGGCTTCCTGTCCCATGGAGAACCAGCAGTATTTGAAGGAAAGCATGAGGTCACTTTGCCTTTGACTTGGATCTTCCAGGGTTTGAGATTCTAAAAAAAAAGCTGTGTTAATACAGAATTACATGAAAATATAATGCGTAATGGGACTCTTTCTCAAACATGTGGCTTCTCTTGGTTATCTGTGGGTTTTTTGTTTGGGGTGATCATGCTGTTTCATTTAGGTGATACACAATAAATGGGGATATATGGGAAGAGAAAGGTCAAGAGATGGTAGGAGGTAACTAGATTAATTAGATAATTAAGGGGAGATATGTGGGTGATTATAATTTTCTTACTAGCTACATTTAGGCACAAGTACATGTTTTATTTTCTTTAATATTTACAAATGACTCATACCTTCTGCAATTCAACAATCACAAAATCTTCACATTTTCCTCCAGAAATTTCTCTGTGTAATGCTGAAGATGAACAGCCCTTCTTTTTCTACTCTCTGGCAAAATGATTTTTTTTCTTCTGCCGTATCTGTTTATTGACTAAAGACATCAGGCAGTTCTGGGTTCATCTATCACCTCCAAAACCGTATTTCTCTAGATTCTCAATATCCACAGTACTGTGTCAGGAGGTTCCTTTGGAATATATCAAGTGATAGCTTTTGTCCCCAGGATTTTCTTTTCTCCATGGCCTCTTTGCCCATTTGGTAAACTAAATCTTTGTTGTCTCAATTCAGGGCAGGGTGGACCCAGCTGAAAGAGGAGTCTTTTCCTGGGGCTTTGGACCAGGACCCTGTGGGAAACAGAGCAGACTTGTGAAAAGACAAGACTCAAGGTTTGACCTCTAGGGGAGATCAGAGTCCCCTGACTGAGGAGATGATGAGTGGAGAACTCAGAAGCATGTATATTCCAGGCCCCGTGCTGTGTTCCCTACAACTGGACCAGGCCTTCTGGCGTGGGAGTTAGGGACAGGGATGAGGGGAATGACCCAATAACAGTTTTAGTGGCTTCAGTGGTTGTTGGGAGGCGAAATTTCAGACAAGGAGGCTGTGTGGCCACCATCAGGCCACTCTCAGGGACGGCTGCTTTAATCATATCCAGTGATCACTTTGGACAAAGTCTGGAAGAACATAGGAAAAACAATTTCAATGTGTGAGGAGCATGAAGGAGGGCATTCAGATCCTTTTAAACTAGTATTCGAACTCTTGGTACATTTGGCTGGATAGCACAATGGGTGATATACAGGAGCAGAAAGGCCCCTCCCCTGTGTCTTGCCACCACAGCAGTCCCCGGATATTAGATACAGCTCAGGGGAAAAGCTAGGGGTGTAGAATGACCCTAACATATCTAATTGCAATCTGTGATAATTGCTACTCAGGCAAAACACGGGAGACCGTGCAGACAGGTCTGGGGGAAAAAGGGAAGGGTGCCTTGGGCTGAGACTTGAAGGGTGAGTTAGAGATAACAAGGTGTTTGTGAAGGTAGAAAGCAAATATAGTCCCTGGGCTGGCATTGACTTGATGAGCCACCCAGAACCATTTGTGAAATGTCAAAAGGAAAAGAGCAACAAAACAAGGAGAAGGGACTGGTCGGTAGTGGTGAACCCTGCAGAGAGGTCAGGCAACGTGAAGACCACTGGATTTAAAGAATACAGAAGACGCTGATGTTGACTTTGTCAAAGATAGTCTCGGCAGATGGCGGGGGATAAAAAGCAAAATTGCAGGAGGCTGAGACATGTGGGAGGTGTAGAACTAAAGATGGTAAACAGAGACAACTCTTTCATGAAATTCGGCTGCGAAAGGAATAGTAAAAGGCAGTAGGTGGGAACCAGATATGGGGTCAAAGGAAGAGGCTTTTAAGTTGGGGAGCCTTTGAATATGCATAAACATTCCTAGGAAGCAGCAAGAAGAGCAGGTAGGAGAGCAGGGATAGGGGGGTGGACACAGTAGTAAAGGACCCCTGAGGAACTAGAAGCGACATAAGCCAAAGCCCCCGTAGGAAATTGGCCTTAGTAGGAAGAGAAATGGTTGAGAGGTAGGTATCTGAAGATTTGATGGCAAAAGGTGAGGGAGCTCTCTAATGGTCTCTGTGAAGTGGGAATTGATAGGATCTGCTCATTGGGATGGGTTGCTGGGTGGGAAGGTTGGTAAAATCAAAGAATTGAAGAAGGTGGAAAAGATGTGAAATAGCTAGTAGAGTGGGTACAAATTTTAGATGCACACAAAAACCCTTCTATTTTAGTACTTTTATTCCTATTTTGAGCTCTCATTCCTCTAGGTGGCAGACGCTTCACCTCGGTCAATTCAAGAAGGGCTGACAGAGAGGCAGTCAGATTCATGGGTCTGGAGCTTAGAGAAGGGGTATGAGCTGAAAACATCAATTTGGAGTTTCTTAGAACACAGTTTGCCCAGGAGTCATTGACATGGCTCAGGGAGAGAGAAGAGGAGAAAGAGCCAAACTTGGAAGAGCTCCAACGTGTAAAGGCCCAGAAGAGGAAGAAGAATCAGCAGAGGAGATGCAGAGGTAGGAAGCAAAGCAGAAGAATGTCATATCACAGAACTAAGGGAAGTGAATATTTTAAGTAAGTGAAATAAGAGGTCAACTAGGATCAGGATTATAAAATATCTGCGGGTGTCATGTCTTCTTTCTTAGGGTTGGGGCACAAAAAAAGTGAGAAGATATATAATAATCATAATGCCCACTCTTTATTGAGTCCCCAGTGCCTGATTATATTATTAAACCAAGTAATCAATCAATCAGATTCACCAGAACACACCATGTGCCAAACTGTACTAAGGACAGTGTTTCCTCTTGTGCTCATCAGGGCTCCTCAATCATTCTCATGGTCACACATTAAAAAAAAAAATATTTGGGGGCCTGAATGGCTCAGTTGGTTAAGTGTTTGCCTTTGGCTTCAGCTTAGGTCATGGTCTTTGGGTCCTGAGACCCCACCCCACCCCTGCCGCCCCACTGTCAGGCTCCATGCATTCTTCACCCTGGGATCGTGACCTGAGTGGAAGACAGATGCTTAACCGACTGAGCCACCCAGGCGCCCCGGGAAAATCTTATCCTAAAAATTAGGAAGATTAAGCTTTAAGGTCTTGAAACAATCTGAGATTCAACCTTAGGAGTTAGGAGGTGAAAACACTTGTGAGTTTCTGTTTGGCATAAGTTGGCCCATAGGCCTTGATGCCTGCCCTGAATGTACCTCCTGCACAAAAGGAACCGCCCTGAGGGAATTCTGTTCCTACGATACAGTGCAACTGAAAATAGGGCTTCAGGGATGAAATCAGATTGTCAGTGGAATAATAGAGTTCACTATTGAAAAGAACCCCTTTTAGATTAATTCATTTTGCTGTATCGGTCATTGGAACATTCTAATAATCCTTAAAAAATGAGGCAGTTTTATTTGTCCTGATAGGAGAGGATTTCCAAGATGTTTCTTTCAGTGAAAAAGTACAAGGTGCAAAACAGTGTGTTTAGAATGCTGTTTTCAAAAAAGGATATATGTGGATATGTTTGCATACGCAAAAACTATGGAAAGATACACAAGAAACGGACAATAGAGGTGACCCATGGGGAGGAGAGCTTGGTGACCAGGGATGAAGGTGGGGCATTTTCATTGTGCACTCTTTTGTATTTTGTACCAAGTATAAGTATTATTTATTTAATTAATAAAATATATGTAAATATATAAAAGATGCCTTTGGTGAATCATTTTGCAAGGTTCATTTGTAATACAAACAGCCGCTCCCTCATTTGCTTTGGAAATGTTGACATTTGTGTCCTGGATTTTCTTAAAGCATGAAATACCAGAGTCTATAAACCACACCCGAAGTGTTCTAAATTTGAGGTCAACTGACAAAACCAGCCATGCAAGTGTGACTTTCCAAAAGGCCAAATATTGTCAAGAGGGGGCGAGTGAGAAGCAGGGGGCTTAATTCATGGCCAGCATGTGAGAATGTCAGAGGGTGGGGGGAGAGAGTTGGTATAATAACCTTTCTTTATAAATGGGGAAACTAAGGCTTGAATGGGAAGAGACTTGCCTGATAAAGAGATCATGCCATTTGTGTAAATAAGGGAGAAGAGTGACTCTCTATCCATATCTGCATAAAGAACTCTGGAAGGAGGGGCACCTGGCTGGCTCAGTTCAAGGAACATTTGACTCTTGATCTCAGGGTTGCCCCATGTTGGATGGAGAGATTACTAAAAATAAATAAATACATAAATGAACAAGCTAAAAAAAAAAAGAACTCTTGGGGCGCCTGGGTGGCTCAGCAGTTGAGCATCTGACTCTTGATTTCAGCTCAGGTCTTGATCTCAGGGTGGTGAGTTCGAGTCCCACGTTGGGCTCCACACTCAAAACCCTATTTTAAAACTTTATAAGGAGAGGTCACGTGGCCGGTATGTGGTAGAGTTCAAGTATGAACCCAGGCAGTTATTAGGGTTAGAAGTGTCTGCGGTTGGGGCACCTGGGTGGCTCTCTTGGTTAGGTGTCTGCCTTCGGCTCAGGTCATGATCCCAGGGTCCTGGGATGGAGCCCCGCATTGCATTGGGCTCCCTGCTTAGCCAGGAATCTGCTTCTCCCTCTCCCTTTGCCTTTCCCCCTGCTTGTGCTCTCTCTTTCTCTCTCTGTCAAATAAATAAATAAAATCTTAAAAAAAAAAAACTTTATAAGGAGAGATGGGCCATGACATCCACATGACTTAAAATTCAGTTTTCAAGGAAGACATCATGATGCTATGGCCTCAGAGATAAATGAAGAATCTGGTGTTGAAACCACAGGTCAAATTCTGCTGCTTCAAATGCCAATGACTGACTCTCTGAATTATTTTATCACACTAAGGTTTGTTAGAGATCGTATGGGCCATCAGCTGGCTTAGATCTCATTTTTTTTTAAAGATTTTATTTATTTATTTGAGGGAGAGAAGAAGAGAGAGAGAGCACACGAGAAGGGGGGAGGGTCAGAGGGAGAAGCAGACTCCCCGCTGAGCAGGGAGCCTGATGTGGGACTTGATCCAGGGACTCCAGGATCATGACCTGAGCTGAAGGCAGTCGCTTAACCAACTGAGCCACCCAGGTGCCCCTCAATTTTGATAATAAGCAGATTTGTCAGAATTGTGCAATGACAGCCCATTGCTAGTCTGTGGATTCAGTCATATGGAGAGGCACCAGAGAGCAGGAGAAAGATCAGTGGACAGGAAGTCAGGAAACCTGGCTCCAGCCAAACTGCAATTTAATGTACCCATGATTTTGGGCAACTTAATTCTTATCCATAGTCCTGTTTCACATCTGTAAAATGGAAGGATTAGTTGAAGTGATCTCTAGGTACCCTTTTAGCTTAGATGTTGGATTCTAAAACAGTTGTTAGCAATTTAGAACTAAAGGGGAATTTATGAGATCATATTTCAAAGCCAGGAGGTGGTAACAGGCCGTTGGGTCTCCTTTTACTCCTTTGATCAGAAGCTACACAAGAACTAGCAGGTGATCTTGGCCCTTCTCTCCTATAACCACACACACACACCCTGGTGGTAACTATCTAGTTCTGTGTTCCTCAGAGCACTAGTTAAGGAAATGTTAATTAGAGCTCTATGAAATATTTCAAATACATCTATGGAATCTTGCATAATAAATGTTCCCGATGGAGAGTCACAATGCTATTAAAGGTCCTGAGAAGGCCTGCCATAAAGAAACTCACATAATTATACTTAACCCAGCATGTTTCAAACTTATGGATATAGAACATTTTGGTGTGTCCTCTCTATTATGGAACAAATGGGATTATCTCTATTTGGAACAAATAGGTTTCACACGCCTTCATTTTTAGGGAATGTATGACAGTTAGGACAGTTCCGGGGCCTCTGCGAATATGGGAATATTTAGTACATCCTAAGGGAGCCTGAGAGTCTTGACTCTTGAAGCTCTCCACCCCACCAATTAAAAGAAAACCTTTCAACAGTGGAAACCTCAGGAACTGCCTTGTTTTACAGGAAGGCTCCCATCTAAGCACAATGAGGTCAGTGACATCTTATCCCTTTCACTTCTGGTTTTGATTTATTTTTGCTTTGGGGATTGCTTCTCAGCCTTTTGGCTAAGATCATGTGTATTTTTTCTTTGGGGAACTTGTTTTCATCACTCTTTTTGTTCGGCAATTATTGTTCTTTCTTTCCTTGCTCCATAAGGTTTGTATAACGTCTTCCCTCCTAATATTTTCACTACCAGATGGGTAGGTGGGAAAAGTTTATGCATCATTTGGTTACTGGACCTGCCATGCTTCGCATCCTTCATTTGTTTTTGAGATTTTTCACCCTCGATTCCCAAAGAAACATTGACTCATCATGACGCACATCCACACACATACACGGGTGTGCACAGTCATTTGGAAAAAATTAATTTAAAATCTGTATTTCTTAAGACTTCTCATTTATTTTGACCCCATCATTAAGCAGTTTAAAGAAAATAAAAATCTCTAAGCAGGCAAAGCCATATGATCAAAGCTATTATTGTACTATGCATTAGCATACTTGTAAGTCTGCATTCAAGAAACAATATGAAAAGCTACGTTTGCCTTTAGTGCTTTCTTCACGTTGAGGTTTTCAGGTTTGAAGCCTAAGCATTGGGATAAAAAAGATCAGACAGCTGTGGCAGGCCCAGTCAATTTTACTAATGCTTCCTGAAGGACTGCAGCTACAAATAAATTCTCTTTCTCCTGGCTATGCATGGTTATTGGCAGTTACCACAGATTATATGCTGTGTGAGCTCAGCACTGTCCCTTCTGCTCTCCTAGGACCGTGGGAAAGAAATGAAGATGAGAAGGCAGCTGGATGGGGCTGGAGGAGGTGCCCACTGACTCTCCTAATATTTAAATATTATGATTGATATTTAAAGGGGAGGGGCTATGAAATTGAGTGGGAGGGGAACACTAATGGTAAACTATAAACTATGGTAAGAGAGAGATTACTTAGAAGGATGGTTAATTTCATGGGTCAACTTGGCCAGGCTATGGTGTTCAATTTGGTCAAACACTAGTCTAAATGCTGTTGTGACTGTATATTTTAGATACGATTAACACTTATAATCCTCTGACTTTATTTTTTTTAAAGATTGATTTATTTATTTGACAAAGAGAGAGCGCGTGCATGAGCACAAGCAGGGGGAGCTGCAGGCAGAGGGAGAAGCAGGCTTCCTGCTGAGCAAGGAGTCCAATGCGGGGCTTGATCCCAGAACCCTGGGATCGTGTCCTGAGCTGAAGGCAGACGCTTTACTGACTGAGCCACCCAGGCGCCCCTAATCCTTCGACTTTAAATTAAGCAGATTACTTTCTCTAAGGTAGGTGGGTCTCATCTAGTCAGGCCTAGAAGCAAAGGCTGAGGTGTCCAAAGGAAGAAGCAATTCTGCCTCAAGATGACAACATAGAAATCCTGCCTGAGTTTCCAGCCTGCTGGCCTACCCTGTGGATTTCAGACTCAAGGCTGCCACATCAACTCTTGCCTGGGTTTCCTGCCTGCCAGCCTGCCCTACCGATTTAGAACTTGCCAGCTCCCACAATCATGTGAGCCAGTTCCTTAAAACAAATCTCTCTCTTTCTATCCTATTTCTTCTGTTACTCTGGAGAATGCTGACTAACACACAGAGCTCCAGGAAGATGACCCTAGAGAAAAAAAACTGGAGCTGATAAACTATGAGTTTGACCATAATCCAAGAAAAGTTTTCCAGTTTTGACAGAGAGCTTGCAGATAAATCAGTGATGGGGATTTTATTATTTTTTATTTTTTGAGAGGGAGAGAATGAGCACAAGGGGGAAGGGGAAGGGGCAGAGGGAGAGAGAGGATCTTAAGCAGGCTCCACGCCCAGAGTGGAGCCTGAGGCAGGGCTTGATCTCATGATCCTAAGAATCATGACCTGAGCCAAAATTAAGAGCCAGATGCTTAAGCAACTGAGCCACCCAGGCAGCCCGGTGATAGATATTTTAAAATAAAACTGTGCAAGGGGGGAAAAAACTGAGGCAATTGTTAACTTCAGGGAAAACAAAAAGTGGTACAAAAAGGCAGAGTAATTATTCTGCCTTGTTTAGGTCAGTTGTAAACACTAAATATTGATTTAAGGAGAACAGCAGTGGTGGAAGTTGTGTTGAGTTCAATCGTGAGGAAAATTGAAAAATATCTTCACTGAGGAAATTAAAAAATATCTAAGACTGAGAATTGGTTATTGGCAGTTACAAAGTATATGCTGTGTAAGCTCAGCACTGTCCCTAAATAACAGCAATGTTATTTAGAAGCAAGGAGGTAAATAGCAGAAGAACAACTGTGTTGAAAACAGCTGCTTTTCTTTTTTTAAAGATTTATTTATTTGAGAGAGAGAGGGAGGGAGTGAGCGGAGGGGAGAGGGAGAGAGAAAATGTCAAGCAGATTCTGTGCAGAGCTCAGAGCCCGACCTGAGATCATGACCTGGGCCTAAATCAAGAGCTGGATGCTCAACCGACTGTGCCACCCAGGTTCCTGAAAGCAGCTGCTTCTGCTGTGTGAATCTGATAGGAGTGGATGGGGCAAGGAACTGTTGTTTATCATTATAAGTCTTGTAGACCTCTTTTCTTTCCCCCCCCATGTCTATATGTGCATTACTTTGATAAAAATAAATTAAAAGTTGGGCACCTGGGTGGCTCAGTCGTTAAGCGTCTGCCTTCAGCTCAGGTCATGATCCTGGGGTCCTGGGATCAAGCCCCACATCGGGCTCCCTGCTCGGCGGGAAGCCTGCTTCTCCCTCTCCCACTCCCCCTGCTTGTGTTCCCTCTCTCACCGTGTCTCTCTCTGTCAAATAAATAAATAAAATCTTTAAAAAAAATAAAATAAAATAAATTAAAAGTTATATGGGTACAATATGGAAAATTTGGAAAGTAGAGAAAAGTAAAAAGAAAATAATAGTCATTCATAATTCTTCCATTCAGAGAAGCAACAATGTACATTTTAGAGGAACAGGATTATTAAATGAATTTGAAATTAAATTGTCAGAGCTTGAGGTTTTCAAAATATCACAACACAGATGTAAATGAACAAATAAGAACAGTATTGTGTATGTGTAATATCACAGGTATAATTACACACAGTATAATCATACACTGTATGATCCCCATTTGTTTATATGTGTATTAGAAAGTAGTCTAGAGGGACTTCGTAGTGACTAGGGCAGGCAAACAAGGTGTCTTGTGTGCACAATATAAGGAGGTGCTCACTCTCAGGTCAAGCAACTCTCAGTTGCTTCACCTGAGCTTGAGAGCCTCCTTCAATGTTGAGCCTAGGTGCCTTACTTGCCTCACCTGAGTCTGGCCATGGTAGGGACCTAGGGCTGCTGGATCATGGGCACTTTCCCTTTCTTATTTTTCACTTGGGTATATGTTCAAGTTCCTTCCGACCCCAAATGTGGTACATGGGCCATCAGCATTATCATCACCTGGAAGCTTTTTTGATATGCAGAATCTCAGCTCTGCCCAGACCTTCTAAATCAGAATCTGTATTTTGTTTGAATCCTAGGGAATTCGTGTGCATGTTAAAGTTGGAGAAACACTGAGCTAGCAGGCACCAAGAACAGTTCCTATCTTCTTACAGAAGGAATATTCAGAGACAGCTGTTGTCATTGCCCCCACTGGGTGAGACACACACTGCCAGGGAGTAAGATGCCTGTTCTTTGTGGTCTTTGACAAGAGGATGAGCTTCAGCCAGTGAAGCAATCAAAGGTCAGCCTGATGGACGAGAAACAGGTGATTTCCTTGGAACAAAGAACAATTTGGGGCAAACTTTTATTAATTTTTAAAGATTTATTTATTTTTTTTAGAGATTGAGAGAGAGTGGGCTTGCTCTCACTCAGTGTGGGGAGGGGCAAAGGGAAAAGGAGAGAGAGAATCTCAAGCAGACTCCCTGCTGAGTGTGGAGCCTGAGGCAGGGCTCATCTCCTGATCATGAGATTCTGACCTGAGATCCTGACCTGAGCTGAAATCAAGAGTTGCTCAACCGACTGAGCCACCCAGGCACCCCTGTGGCAACGTTTAAAGAGAAGGAAAAGTTTAGTGGGTCTGAAACTGGGGAAAAGAGCAAGACAAAAGTGTTAATATTTGCAGTGCCTGGCTGGCTCAGTTGGCAGAGCATGCAACTCTTGATTTTGGGGTTGTAAGTTTGAATTCCCGCTTTGAGTATAGAGCTTACTTTAAAAAAAAAAGTGTGGGGTACCTGGGTGGCTCAGTCGGTTAAGTGTCTGCCTTCCCCTTGGGTCATGATCTCAGAGTCTTGGGATTGAGCCCTGTGTCTAGCTCCCTGCTCAGCAGGGAGTCTGCTTCTCCCTCTCCCTGCTTGTGCTCTCTCTCTTTCTCAAATAAGTAAATAAATAAATAATCTTAGGGGAAAAAGTGCTAATATTTTGACCAAGTAACTCAAGTCCCATGGGGGTGAAGAATAACTTGTTTGTTTGTTTGTTTGTTTTCTTAAGATTTTATTTATTTGTGAGAGAGACAATGAGAGACAGAGAGAGACAGAGAGCATGAGAGTCAGAGGGAGAAGCAGACTCTCTGCTGAGCAGGGAGCCTAATGTGGGACTCGATCCCAGGACTCCAGGATCATGACCTGAGCCGAAGGCAGTCGCTTAACCAACTGAGCCACCCAGGCGCCCATGGGATGAAGAATAACTTAGTATACTATAAGGTTGTTGGTTTTCCAACAGTTTTTTAAGATTATCTGTAATAAAACTGAGAATCTTGGGGGTGCCTGGTTGTCTCAGTTGGTGGAGCATATGACTCTAGATCTGGGGGTTGTAAGTTCGAGGCCCCTACTTTGGGTGTAGTGATTACTTAAAAATAAAATCTTAAAAAAAAAAACAACAAAATGGAGGTCTCTTGCTCTAGCAACAGGAGTGGGGGCACCAGACACAGGGCTCAAAGGGAAGCTCCACGGATGGCTTTAAGAAAATGGCAGACAAGCCAGGCATGGGGGAAATCCCCAGCTTCCATAAGGCCAAGCTGAAGAAAACAGAGACCAGAATACCGTGTCGACCCAACAGACCATTGAGCAGGAGATGTGGAGTGAAATTTCCCAAGAACTTGGAGGATCCTCCATCCCCGTCATCTTTGAGACACTCTAGTCATGATATGGATGAAGAAGAGCCACCTGCAAGATGGACTCGAGTGAGCGACAAGCTGCACTGTGAACCCGGGCACCCTGTGCGGATGCTACTGGCCTGTGGGTCTCTCAGGAGACCCCCAATTGGACTGCCAAATTCTCCAGTTTGCCCTGGGATAGTACAGCAAATTATTTGTATGATTAATAAAAAGAACACATACTTTGTGGCAAAAAAAAAAAGACACACACACACAAAACCCACCAAACTGAGAACCTTGATTAGGTGAATTATATTGTAGTTATAACTATATGAGGACAGAGATAATACAGAATAGAAAATATAAAGGGATTGACTGTTTAGTGTTCCCATTAACCAGAAGTCAATTAATAAGGGTCCTGGATGACTCAGTTGGAAGAGTGTGTGACTTTGGTACTTGAGGTCTTGAGTTCAAGCCCCACATTGGGCGTGGAGATTACTAAAGAAAATAAATAAACTTAAAGAAAAAAGCATCCTGCAATATGCTATTCTCCATTTAGATTAAGAAGTTAGATTAAAAGAGAACAGCAAAGTAATATGTACTCCATGGCAGACATTATTGGTTGGATCACCCAATATCCATTTCACTCCCTTTCTTTTTTGCCTGCTTCCATTACAGAATATAAAAAAAGCTGAGTACTTGCTCTCCCAGGAAGGGCGGCCATGTGACACAATTCTGGTTTGAGACCTCTGTGAAGGTCTCTAGAAGCTGTATGGAGCAGCTACACTCTGACCAGAATGGATTCAGAGTGATTTTTCCAGGGTCTGGAGTAGGGTAAGGTGAGCAAGACACTTCCCTTGATATAAGATTTATGAGGGTGGCAAAAGACTCAGTAATCGAAATAATATTTTAATGCAATGTTTAAAAAAATAAAAATTAATGCAAAAGATGCATGATGAACAAAATATCAGCATTTAGAATAAAGGCAGGATCCAACAACACCAGTAGTAGAGGGAGGCAAATAAGGCCCATTCCCGTGGGTGTAGGGTCAGATCACACTCACTTCTTCCAACTCACAGTCTGGGGTGGGTATAAGTGACTGGTGGCATTTAGGTTTTGTGCCTACTTCCTGGCCACAGGGGAGTCTACAAGAGAAAAGTAGCATATTCTGGCTGAGCTATTTTGAGGAAAACCTTAGTGTTTATTAGAGTCAGGGTACAGATAAATTAATATTGAACTATAGAGAATAGAGAATGAGATACTTCTTGTGAACCTGGGAATGCTCCAAGGAAAAGATAAGGCTTCAGCTGGGGAAAGGGGAAAGCAGAAAGAACACTGGATTTGCAATCAGAAAACGGGACTCCTCTCTTTGCTGCTTGCTTTACTAGCTGTGATAATTCAGGCAAGCCACTTTGCTTCTCTGAGTGTTAGTTACTTTATGTGTAAAAACTCATCCTATGTGACCTGCCAAAGACTTGTGAGGATGAACGGAGATTAAATGAGTGAATGGGGTTTCTAAACTGAAAAGCACTATGCAAACATCTTGCACTGTTACTAAGTCATTAAGGACCAGTAAGACTTTAACAAAAGGCATTGGGGGAGAAGGGCCTTTGGGCAGAGAATGAAGGGTGAAGTGGTTTTTGTATGAGGCGAGACAAAAGGAAACTGGGCTTTGAAGTCTAGGAAGATGAAAGCAATCAAGGAATGCCT